>NW_028145650.1:1197500-1322500 GCF_977016875.1 Pavona decussata
AATAATCTTCAGTGGCCTCTAAAATTATGTCAATCATAACAAAACAACTCAAAGCAGTTAGTCACTTTTTCCACTAGCCATCTTCGTCACTACCCATTCATGCCCTGTTATTTCTCTCTTATGATTAAAGTGATAACACTCAAATGCAGACCTGTTTTTACACCAACACCTCTGAAAAGGGTTATAGATGTGCTACTTACTTATGAACACAGCCCCCTGCCATATCTCATATCTAAATCAGCCTTAAAAACAAAACCATTTTTTTTAATTTCTTACTATACACCATGAGTGACAACACTGTAGGAACAGGCTTAAAGTAAATTTTGTACGTGTTACAAGTTACATTTAATTTCGGGTTATTTTTTTTTTCACCTACGTTCAATCTCATTCACACAATCCTGACATTCATGATTCTATCTTAGCAAAATAAGAGAGACACTGTAAACTATAAATTAAGGTAAATTAAATAATATTTACACTACATTTACAATAACTATTGTCTGCGAGTTTACAAAAACGTGAGTAGGAAATAAATGTCCAGTGGAATCGCTAAAAGTTTAAGCAAAGTCGCCAGATTTCATCATGACCAAACAAATATTTAGCAGACATTCCCTAATGAGCAGACAATAGCTGAAGTCCCCAAAAATATTTCCCTTATTTACTATAAGAAAAAACAGTTTAAGCAAACACCTAAAAAGTACCTGGAATGGTCATTTATATTATTACCAACCTGTATTTATGCTTAGATGCAGACATACCGAATAGGAAAACAATAAGGCAACATCTTATGAAGACATGCCTTCAGTGTAAAACCAACACATTTGTCCCCATATTAATGCAATGCTAACACACATACAGTACGCTGTCTCAGCTGCCAGTACGCTGGCAGCTGAGACAGCAACAAACATAACTGTAAACATATTTCAAATTAATACCTGTAAACATAACATATAATAACTGTAAACATATTTCAAATTAATACAACAAAGAATATATTATAATTTCACAGAAATGAAAATCCACTTCTCGACAATCTCTGTTTTCAAATTCACTGTTTTCGAAATCTGTGGTCAAGGTGACAGTTCTTGAGGTCTAAAGTAACACAAAGAGTTTCAACTGCTCTACACACTGACACAAATTACATAATGACATCTTCTAAAAGGGCAGTCAAATAAGGCATGAAAAGACAATTTCCTTTAATCAATATTACAAATAGCTGTTCTTAGCCACCAAAAAAACAATTCAAGTCAATTTCATCATCAAAACTTTATCCTCCTGTATGATCAGTTCCCAAACTATTAACTCTCCCCAAACTAAACTCTTGTGAAAGGCCCAAATTCCTCCCCCTAGTATTACTAGACATGAAAGCATACTTCTTTAATCAGTGGGCACCCAACGACTGTTTTGTGTAAAATATCTGTTCGGAGAAGCAAATATTTCCTATAATTTTATATGACTTGAAGACGATTGAAAGTTCTAGATAACCGTTCCATTCGATTCATGTATTTTAAGAAGCTTACCTAATTATTTCCCTACGATTGTCTGAAGTTTGATTTTTCACATTTCACTGCCCAAATAAGACTATTTTTTTCCCTACCCCTTTCGACGCCTGCTATGCAGGCTATTCAAAAATGGAATCCGGATTAAAAAATATGAAAGAGCGAGGAAATAGCAAAATTCTCATTTTCGTACTTCAAAAAATCAATCAAAAAGTCAAGCGGTCAGGAGACAAGATGGACGCGAATTTTTGAGCTCTGTCTCTCCCGACCGTTTCAGACGTTTTTGCCACTTATTTTCTGAACTGTTTTACTCCTAATACTCTAAATTATAAATTAAATTATTAATCAGGGGATTTCGCACAATATAAACTCTATAGAAATAAAAAATCTGCTCTTACTAGGTTGAGTAAAAATAATTATTATCACGCATTCTTTGCTGACAATTTGAATAACATGAAGAACACCTGGAATGGCATAAATAACCTTACCAATGGCAAAAAGAAAACATCACGGGCTATTTTTTCGCTAAAGCGCCTTAATGACAACAACATAACAAATGATCCCCTTGAGATTTCTAACATTTTCAACAATTACTTTTCCTCCGTTGGGGAAAAATTAGCGTCGCGTGTACCACCTTCTTCTTGCCGTTTTCGAAAGGACTATAACGTTCCCCTATAGCTAGGATGACCAACAGGTACAAATTTCATAGCGCCAATAAGATACATTTCTAGAGATCTAAAAGTACTCTGGATAGCCTAAAAAGAGTTTTCAATGCATTTAGAAGGAAACAGTCGTTACGTGCCCCTGTAGCCCTGTTCAACCATGCAAAGCTTACTTTAACCATATCAATAATTTCATACGAATCAACAATTTTTTTCGAAATGGATTTAACTATAAAAGTTAACGCTAAAAGAGAACGACGTTTCGACCGTCCGACGATCATTTTCAAGTTCAAGATGAGAAGTAAAAATTAGCATGTGCTTATATACAATTGTGAAAAAACCTAACGAGATACTGACTAAAAAAGCCATGTTGACATGAAAAAAAAAACATTCTCTGCTGAAAACAATGTTAAACCGGGCGTTCAAACTCTCTTCGAATTGGCATTTTTTTCCATCAGGAATGTGAACGTCTCGAAGGGATTTTTCTCGCTTGCATTATCCTGAAACCGTCGTAGAGAATACCATCACACATTTTATTGAAACGAAAGTTACTGAGAATGCATGTCCTAAACAACGGGTATCCGACGAACAAGCTCTCGTCAGAATCGTCTTACCTTTCAAAGACCAGAAATCAGCGAACGCGGTAAGACACCAACTTAGAGAACTTAGTGATCACAGCCGAAAGATTGATGCTGATGTCCATCCTGTCTACACAAGTCAGAAGATCAAGGAAAAAAATTAAACCAAAGGAACATTAACCTCCAATTGTGAATCAACAAAACGTTGTTTATTATTTCAAATGTGGTCTGTGCGATGCAGACTATGTTGGCTTCACGAGTCGACACTTACATCAACGTGTGGAGGAACACAAGCGATCAACAATTGGCAATTACGTAAAGGACGAGCATGGACAGGATCCAGAGACCATTAAAAGCAACTTCAAAATCCTAAAAAATTGTCAGAACAAACTCGACTGCTTGATCTTCGAGAAGTTGTTTATTCGCGACCTAAAGCCGAAACTGAACAAACAATGCGACTCGATCCGCGCGGAGTTATTTGTTTAATTATTTCACTTTTAAATACACTGTACCTTTTAAACACCTTTTATCGTTTTTAGCGTTGCTTTCTATTTATCATTCACGCTATTTAGATGTGAATATCTTAGAGCTTTTTAAGTCAGTATCTCATTAGTTTTTTCACAATTGTATATAAGCACATGCTAATTTTTACTTCTCATCTTGAACTTGAAAATGACCGTCGGATGGTCGAAACGTCGTTCTCTTTTAGCGTAAACTTTTATAGTTAAATAATTTCATAATTAATAAAATCCGTCTCCTGTTATTTGGAAACATAAGAATTCTTCACCTACAGGAAGTGGCAGTAACTTATAATCCATGCATCCTAAAAGTGTCCGCGTTCGAAACCACTTTTTATGCCTCATATTCGAATGCCGGACGCCATTTTGTTTTGGAACCCAACTCCCAAGCCCCCTCGATATCAGAGTGCAAGCCCACGAAAGTGAGCGGACACGCTCTTATTCCATTCGCGTTCGTCTCGTGACTGGCGCCAATCTTAGTTAATAAAAGCGTCTCTTATGCCGCTTATTAACTTCGTTCCAGTTTACTGTCTCTCGTGACCTATATATTATCACACTCTCACGAACTGATGAAGTCCGATTAACTCTTGTCACGGCAACCCGTCTCGCAAACTGACACAAGGCAGTCCGATGGACTTTTGTCACAACATTCCGTCTCCATCGGATCCGATGGAGTCCGTTTGCCGACAATTTTCCACCCCCTCCTCAACTATACCTTGCTGTATATTTACTAAGTCTCTCGCGAACTGACACACGGCAGTCCGATGGACTCTTGCCACAGCAACCCGTCTCCATCGGATCCGATGGAGCCCGTTTGCCGACATTTTCCACCCCCTCCTCAACTCAACTTACTGTATATTTACTTTCTCTCGCGAACTGACACACGGCAGTCCGATGGACTCTTGCCACGGCAACCCGTCTCCATCGGATCCGATGGAGTCCGTTTGTCGACATTTTCCACCCCCTCCCCAACTCAACTTACTGTATATTTACTAAGTCTCTCGCGAACTGACACACTGGCAGTCCGATGGACTCTTGCCACGGCAACCCGTCTCCATCGGATCCGATGGAGTCCGTTTGCCGACATTTTCTACCCCCTCCTCAACTATACCTTGCTGTATATTTACTAAGTCTCTCGCGAACTGATACACTGGCAGTCCGATGGACTCTTGCCACAGCAACCCGTCTCCATCGGATCCGATGGAGTCCGTTTGCCGACATTTTCTACACCATCCTCAACAACACCTTGCTGTATATTTACTAAGTCTCTCGCGAACTGATACACGGCAGTCCGATGGACTCTTGCCACGGCAACCCGTCTCCATCGGATCCGATGGAGTCGGTTTGCCGACAATTTTCCACCCCCTCCTCAACAGCACCTTCCTGTATATTTACTAAGTCTCTCGCGAACTGATACACTGGCAGTCCGATGGACTCTTGCCACGGCAACCCGTCTCCATCGGATCCGATGGAGTCCGTTTGCCGACATTTTCTACCCCCTCCTCAACAACACCTTGCTGTATATTTACTAAGTCTCTCGCGAACTGACACACGGCAGTCCGATGGACTCTTGCCACGGCAACCCGTCTCCATCGGATCCGATGGAGTCCGTTTGCCGACATTTTCCTCCTCAACTATACCTTGCTGTATATTTACTAAGTCTCTCGCGAACTGACTCCCGGTGAGTCTGGTCGTTCATGGCCTTCGTCCATCGGACTCAGTTTAGGTGTATTGGACAACCCTCATTATTTCTGTTTCTGCTGACAGATAAACATTTTCGGGTTTTGAAATGACAGCAAATTTGCGTGATACTTCCCCTTTAACATGGTAGCAGCGACGAAGTCCTTCTGTATTTTAACTATCCAATGACCCCTAAAATATGGTTAATCTAAGCAGACATAATACAGATATAAACTCTTGGTAAGACCTTCATGTGCATGTCATGACGGACAGGCTCTCTACGATTGACCTCCCAATGATTTGGTCTGATCGCTCAAAGTAGGCCTCCTTCAAAGGTGGTCCTTTTTTCCGGAAATTTTCCGGTCTGACCGAACCATTCTATTTGATTTCAACAGCAATTTCCATCAGTGGTGTCACAACAACCGGATAACAATGAATTTTGGATTTAGATTTACCATACGTCTTCAGTGCTTTTTAATTATAAAATTGAACAGGAATGATTTTACTTCTAAACGTATACATTAATTTATTGTTTTTTTCTGCGAGCGGGCGGAATTCTGTAAATCATGCACTGATCTGATTGCTTCCTGCAGGAATTTTTCGATCTTGCCTGCGAACACGGACGGACTTGTTGCGTGATTGGTTGCAAGTCCTGGAGCTTGTTTTCCTTCGGAAAAGAAAATCAAAATTTTATTTATCGGACTAGGCTGGCCCGTAGTGAAGACAGAGGGCACAGTTTTTCCCAATATACGGACCACCCAGTCGGTGAATATCGTATATATATTTGTTTCACATTATTTTAAATTAACGACCAATCGAACGTTTAAAGGCTGTCTCCCTTTATCAAAATTTTAGAGTTTCTTTAATGGTCAATCTTCAATTTGTTTGAACAGTTTTCTCTTCATGCAGTATTTTCTCTTGGTCTTGATATGGCCTGTATATGTTGGAGAGTTATTTGCTCGTGTTGACCTGCCTCCATATTCCAGTGACGTTTTGATGAGCAGTGAAACCAAAATGACTGACAAATCTGCTTCAGTCCGCTACGGTAGTTCTTAGCAAACGTCATGCAAATGATCGGGTTGATTGTTGAGGACGAGAAAAACAAAAGATAAGCGAAGCAAGATAACTCTCTCACTAACGAACACGGCACTTCCTTCTGGTATTCCCATAATAAAGTGACACATAACAGGGGAAGAGAACAAATGTAATTTGCAATCATAATACAAAGGCTCATCTTCACTGCTCGCCGTTTTCTCTGAACTATTGATACTCTTTGGCACAGCGAAGGACTTTGTCCTGCCTTCGTAAAGTCAATATTATGAGGCAGTATAAAATAGTCATGACAATAAATGGTGCAATGTATAAAGGCAAACGCACTAACCCGTAAGTTCTATACAAAGGGCGCGCGTCGATGGAAACTGTACACAAAAGACCGTGATTTTCTTCTACCAACTCATACGCGTACAATTCAATAAAATGAATTGTCGTAGCAACGATCCAAGTGAAAGCGATGGCAAAAACACGGAATCTGGCAGAGATGAGGTGAATCTTCATCGGTAAGACGACAGCAATAAAGCGATCTAAAGCTATCCAGACGAGGCTTTGTCCAGAAACAGCAGCCGACACACGACGCAGATAGACGCCTAGTTTGCAGAAGATTAATCCTTCAGTTCCTTGAATAGGCCAATACGGCGAACCGGACACTATCTGTGCCATTGTAAACGGAATAGCTTGTAATGGATAGACGAAGTCAGAGACCGCCATATTGACGATAAAATAATTGGTTGTCTTCCTTAGTTCTTGTTTTTTATACACAATGATGATTATAAGAATGTTTCCTGCCAAGCTGATCACCAAAATGATCGAGAAAAGAACAACTTTAGTGATCTTCACTGGAAAGGAATTGTCAAAAATATCGCATGTTGCGTCGTCCTTAACGGATGATCCGTTGCTGAAATCTGGAGCTAAATTTACCATCATGTGAACCTCAGTGTTACCTGGGGATTTTTAAGCTCGGTCAGTAAAATTGTTTTCAGGAAAGGAAAGGTTGGTCAAATTCTCCCGATACGCAAAGCCTTTCAAAAGCAGAGCTTAAAATGTTCGCCGATGGCCAAGACTTCTATGAACTGCAGAGTTAAGATAATTAAACATTTTGCCATTTAACCTAAGTAATCACTCTAGCCAATCGCGATAAACGTAAGAAGCACGATGAACCAATAATAACACGAAGCAAATCCATCAGAACTGACATCAAGTTTTGGCTTTGCCTTGCGATTGGTTGAGAAAGTGGCCCCAATTTTCTTTAACCAATCACGTAGCGAAGTAAAGTAAAAAGAAAGCAACCCCTATATTGCTTTCTAAATTCATTACATATCCAACAATAACCGCGAAACAAATGATAGACAAACGCCCTTGTACACCACATTATGGTCATTATTTAGCTTTTATTGAGAGTTTTGTATAAAGCTTTTTGTGATATTCAGTACCTATCGCGTTTCCGATTGCAGCTAAGAAAACAACATGCGTCAAAAAATCGGGACAAGAGTTAATTTTATTAACATTTTCCCTTTACGAATCAGTAACTTCATCTTTAGTCACCACTAGAGTTAAATTAAAATGAATTTATTTCTACTTAAGGTTTTCAAAATATTTTAACTGCCGAGTGGTTGTCAAATAAAAAAGCGCTGCCAAGAAAAGGAAATTACTTTCCTCGTATTTCCTGAAAATGACGACCTTTTAATCAACTCTTCCCCAAACTGACTTCAATGCCTTTTATTTTCATATGGATTTATTTATTTGTGGATTGAATTTATTTTAATTTCATTGTTTTCTCACGCTGTTAACGGATCGATCCTTAAATCAATACCGGTGACACTATCCTGTAATAAAAATTTTACCGTCTGAAGATTTGCATGTATTTTTTTAACCATAAAACTATCAGTATCCTTTTCATTAACTTTTCTCCGTATATTTACAGGTATTATCAAATACTGCGAAGATTTTGTCGACTAAAAAAAAAATTAAGTGGCGACTTTTTTCACGATATTTTCTTATCCCAGGCCCGCTAAAATCAAAGACGTTATAGTAGAGGTGGCAGGTGTTAAAAATGTGTTTTAGTGCAGCTCAATTCAGCTGTTGTAATCAGAGATAAGAAAAGCAACTGAACACACAACTGCCGGGTAATTTAGAGTTGGATAAAGGTAAAGAGATTGAGCGTGGAAACCGCTCGCGTTTGTCAAGGCACCTTGCAAGCGGAGCCTCTCTTCTCATGCACTGAGGCGTTTGAAAGTCATTAATTTGTTCTTTTAAATAGTATTTAAGAAGCTTTAAGAGGCAACAGCATCACAATTATTTTAAGGAAATCCAATCTAACGTTTGGTTTATGCGGGAAAATAAGCACCATCAACAAAAAACCAGGTTTAAGAGTCATTTCAGGCTCGAGTCACAACTGAATTTCTTAGTAAGCCAAGTTCGCCTCTGACCCAACCATGCCATCAGTTATAATTAATATCATAAAACATTCTAATAAATGCATCACTCAATTCCAGGAGTGTCCACCCCCCTCCCCCCCCCCCCCCCCGGCATAACGGGGCACTTCTCCACATCACTCCAAGGCATTTGTCGGTTTCGTAATTTTTGCATCATAGTACTGTCACTTTCTTTCAATGATAAGTTCACCAGGAAAGACGATAACTTCGTAATTACCTACATGTAAGGAGGACAAAAATGAGATGGTACAGTAGATCCACAGAAACAAAAGGTCATTGGATTAATACTTGTTTGAAGAGCGCTTTCCATTTCATGTATCAGAACTGGCCTGCTAGACCTGCCAGTCGGCTAATGGAATGGGCCATTTTCAAGGCATTATTCTGCAAAATTTTCAAACTCGAACATTCCGAAAATGGTACCCGCTATTCTGAAGAAATTCGAAGGATCACCATATACTGAACTAGACCATCAGATTTGCGCATTCCCTTTTGCGAACTTTCTGATCTGGCCGCACGGTTCTGACAAATGGAAAACGCCTTTAGTTTGGCCTTCATTAAAATGAAGGTAAGCCCAGAACGAAGAAATCAACTTATTTTTTTAGGTACCGTGGGGCATTGGAACGGCTCGTTTGCCCCAGGCGTGGAGCTTTTGCAGTTTTTTTTTTTTTTTTTTTTTTTTTGTAGTAGTAGTAGTAGTAGTAGTTGTTGTTGTTGTTTTGTTGTGATTTTTCAAAAAATCCTAATGGGCGAGGGTCGGCTCATGGGGGAGGGGGATTAGCACCAATAGAAATGACAAATGCATAAAATAAAATGCAAGAAGAATAAAGAACAAAGAGGACAACTTTTTTCGTATTCTCCCTGGGCGAAATATGTCGGCTTAATTGAAAACTTTCACAATAATGTATGTGGAAATAGAACTCGGAGGGTGAATGGTTCATGTTTCCTCTGAGGTCTACAACAGGAGAGGATGACGCCATATGACCTAAAAATTTTCAAACGGCGGCCATCTTGGATTTCTGGATTTCCCCAGAAATTCAGAAATCCAACAAAATTGACCAAAAACTAATAAATAAAACACATTGGAAGTTATCGTAAGAAAGTTAATTAATAATTCATTAAAACATTCCAATTTCTGAAAAACCTTCTTCTCAAACTTTGGTTGTTATGGTGACATCAAATTCAGGAACACTGACCTCCCTGTTATCTGGAAACAATTTAAGGCGGCAGGCATCGTGGTCGAGTGGTTAGGGCGTCGGAATTCTAATCCAGAGGTCCTGGATGCAAGTCCCGCTCTGAACACTATGATAACTGGAGTTGTTTCTCGGTCGCGCTTGAAAATAGCCAGCTGGTGAAATATTTGTTTCTTCCTCTTAGTTTTATTATCCCTGAAAAGCCCCTTTCGGGGGGCCTTTCAGTCACATGTTTCATTTATTATAATTTTTTTGAAAAAGTCACCAAGTTTGATGTGCTTGCTAGAAAAGTGATACATGTTTAAGATTGGCGCGGGCTGAAGCCGCCCCTACATCCCTTCCCTCCCGGGGTCTGGTTAGTGTTAAGGCGTACCGGGATTGGTAGACCTGCAGTACCAAAGTTCCCTCTCACTCTTCAGTTGAGAGAATGACAGCATCACACCCCTCAAATCCCGATGCTCAATACCTTTAGATACTCGCGTTTCCAACGCTTTTCTATATTACCATACCCACCATAACAAAACCTCCGTCCTTGTAAGTCAAGGCCTCAAACACTGCTCCTCAGTCTGGTTGCTTCTGTTCTTGGAGTTAGTCCATGGTTGCGGCACTTCTACAAAGCATTGCTGATAAACTGGCTGCAACGCAACAAACCTAGTGTCTACGTTCCACGCCACCCCTAAGCCACCACCGTAAGCAAGATTTTGTTAACACAGAGTCTTTCTTAAGTGTTACTGCCACTGATGCTATTCACATTCACCTGAGATACCAAGGGGCCTGTGAGTCCAGCGCGTGTTGTTGCTGTGATCTCAAGAATTGACCCTACCTTCTCTAAAAGATCTGTGGAGTCCAATTATTTCGTCCATCGTTGCCGCAATCACATGTTCAGTACCTGATTGCTTTATTGCGTTCGACATAGGAGAGCTTGCAAGGTCTTATGTGTGTCTTGTGCAACCCCGAGGATCCATTTCGACGCCATTTTGAATTAATTTTGACCGCGCAGGCACTGTGAGTTCTGAATGGTAAACAGACATGGCGGACGTTTTGTGACATGTTGGAAGATTTTCTGCTTTAAGAGTTGAACAAAATTTAACTCATTTAAACATTGGCCTCCTAGCAATTTGGCTTGAGCTCGAATCCCGAAGTTGAGTTGAGATTAGTTCCCGTACGTGCGTTGAGTTTGTTCTTGGCTGTCATTCACAGCGGCAGTTTTTCTCCAGTTTTTCTTCCTACTCAAATACCACTACTTTTAAATTCGAATTCGAATTGCAATTCAAGGGTCACAAGTTTTCCACTCGTGTGACTGGTGAGTGTTTGTTTGTTTGCCTCTCTATATTATCATCAACATCATCATCATCATTATTATTATTACCACTATTTGTTGTTGTTGTTTTGCGATCGCAAAGCCAGTGTCCCCGGAGGGAGTGGAGCAGTAAGTGAAAAAAGTAGTGTTGCACGGAATGTCTGCAGTATTTAGTCCGTCTTACTGAGAATTATGTCTGGGTCAATTCCAAAAGCGATCATCCCCCCCCCCCCGGGCAAACCCCCGGGCATTTGACTTTTTTAAAAATGCCTCATCAAATTCCCCTCTATATGGGCCGATTTCTAGGTCAAATGCCCCACTGGTTGGGGCTGAAAAGTCATCGGGTTGGTTTTTTTTTTTGTATTCGCTAGCTCTGTTTATATAAAAATCAACGAAATTCATACATTAATAAATTTAAAACAATTTATTATTAAAGATAATGCATAACATCACATATGAAACTCAACTAACAGAGAGTTTAACGATATATGTACCGATACTCGCTTTTCTTTTATATTAAATGTACATGAAGTTTGCTAATACGTGTGATAACAAGAACAATGATAAAAAACACCATGTTATGAAACCTAGACACGCCAACAAGTCGAGCTTCGAACGCCGAGCAAAGGGAGAACGAAGCTTGAGGGAACTTGGACATACCACTGAAATTGAGAAGCGAAGGGCAATATGTAACCCCGCCATGCCAAAAACAATCTCAGATATATTTGTTGGAACGCTTCTCTATAGTAGTATTAAATGGCTTACTTCATTAAAAACTGTTTGACGCAAAATATAGGAGTAAATTCTGGCTGTGAATAAAGCATTCCGACAATTTATGCGACCGCTGACCAGCATTTTTTCGACGGGTCAAATGCCCGATAGGTCGGGTTTCTACTCGCGTTAAATGCCCCACTATGTGGAGCCGAACAGGGGTCAAATGCCCGGGGGGAGGATGATCGCGCTTGGAATTGACTGATACGTTAGTACGACGCAAAAAATAGTTCTTAGCTCTACAAGACGCCAGCAAAGTTTAAACACTTTACATTTTTTAATAACAATCGAGTTTATTTGTCGGATTGTAGCTCTGAATCGAATAAGACTTGCTGCTCAATACAGGACATAACTGTATATTACAAATGAAATAATCTTTCTTAAACTGAAAAAAAAAACTGTCGTTCATAGTATACACTCTTCATTTCTGTTTCCTTAGTTTGTTTTGTTTCTCAAGTATTGAGTAATAAATCTCAACACGTGTTTTAAAAAAAAAAACATGACAAAGATGCCACTAAATTCCTCTCCGGCCTGCCCCGATGATCAAAGATTGTCACGCAAATCTCGACTGCGTGACTTCCACAACTCCACGCGCGAAACCATGGGAAATTATATGCCAAGTGTCACGCAAGGGATAAAGGTGTGAATCAATTAGAGAAAGGCTGCTGGTTAAAGACACAGTTAAAAGGAGAAATTTAGTCAGCCGTTACATCTTCTCCGTGAAGAATCGTTCAGCATAGACCTGGAAAAATAAGAGTTGAATAATTAAAAGGCTTCTGGCACCGGTTTCCGGCACTTACTATCACTTACATTGTTTCACGGATCAATACTACTACTTCTTTCAGTTGATACATCAATAACGGTATCAAACAAATGCCCAATCAATGACGAACAATTCATGGTCATTTCCTCGACTAAAAGTCCTACTACGACGAAAATTTGACACGTCCTTTCCTCTTCAGATTTTGAAAACAGACGTACTAAATAGGTACCATGCCAATTTTTATCTCAAAATTCACACGGGAGGAATAGTTTTTCGATTTTCGCTGTCCACCATTACTCGATTCGCAAATGGCCGGGAACGAGGAAAAGGATTGGGTCTAGCTGAAACGCCTGGGATGTGACGTCATACACGCAACGCTCAAAACCAACGTGACTAATTTTCCTCTGCTTCATTTCCACTGAAGAACTGGAAGAAGAAGACGACGACGATATCTTAATTTTACTTGGATTGATTTACTCGCTCTGTCAAACTTCATAAACTGATACGCAGATGACGTTACGAGCCAACTCTTGCGTAAAGGCCGCTTACAAAATAACCGCAGGCTTCTCTATTGCGAACCAAGTAATGGAGGACAAATTTTAAGCGGTTTTTGGCTGACCATTTTCCGACTTATCTCGCTTCCATCGTTCTAAATGCAAATGCGTTATATTATTTTGGACATATTGACTGAATTGAAGTTGAAAAAAGAGAAAAAGAAAAACGAAATTTTCGTCATAGAAGCACTCCAATAGGTTACCATAGCAACAGTATAACCCTTTAAGTGGTTGTAATTCAAAAACGAGCTTGGAGACCCCCATTTTATTTATTATGGGACTGTGATCAGCAAGTTCACAGACAACTTTTTGCAAAGTTTATAAAATGTTGTAGGGTGGGGTTCAGAGCCTATTAACCTATCAAGTCGGGAAAACGACCATGACTATTTCACCAATGATTAGACATTTGTCTCGTACCATTATTGTTGTATCAACCGATGAAGAGGGGTAGCCTTGATCCGTCAAAATGTAAGTGATGGAAAGTGCCTGAAACAGTTGTGAGCAACCTTAATGGCCACATTTGTAAAATTAATGGATAGTGTGGTAAAACGGCTCCTTTCTCATTGATTTATTTATTTTTTATTCAAAGTTTCTCTTTACTACTGAAACAATTACCTTTTTCATAGTAGAACCCATCTGAGCTGGAGACAAAGTTACAGTGACACCAGCATTTTTTAAAGCTTTAATCTGAAAGGAAAATGGTGCAATTTGTAAAGATACAGAATAATACAAGTAAAGTGAACAGTAATGGGGGAGTCCATCACACTTAATAATAATTCAGAAATAGAAAACAAATGAAATCACTGCCGTGAAGGTTTTGTAATGTGATCTTAATTAATTGACATAATTGACATAAAATTAGGTGAACTTTTCCTTTCAATTTCTCCAAGAATTATTACTGGTTTAAGAAGCTAAATTAGACACCCGAATAACTGTTTCATCCGAATTCTAATTTGGAAATCGGAAGAAACACTATGCCTTGTATTTGATATAAATTATGAGATGAAATTTAACCACAGCCAGCCAACCATGTTCACCACACAAAGGTGATTGCCGGACAATGGTGTCCACTTTGGGAGAGGTCACTGTAGGGGTAGGTGTTTTTGTTTGTTTCTTTCTTTCTTTTTCTGTTTTTGTTTTGGAGGGATGGGGGAGAGGCATTTCTGGAGTTACCAGACAGGAAAAACTAAATCAGCATTTTGGAAGTGGGATAAATAATAAATTTTGAAGTATTTGATAAATGATTTCAGAGTATACAGAATATGTCCTTGAAAATGCACACTTAGAGTGCAAAGGTGTACCAGAAAAAAAAAAAACACAAGCATGGGAACATTATTTACTTGTCTTAGTCACCCTGACTGTGTGATTTCACAAATTGCGAAAAAGAATAGATTTGGTGGACGTTAGATGTCGTACAACAAACAATAATAACATGTTGGCATAGACAAGGCTTAACATTTACCTTGTGTTCAGCAGTTCCTCTTCCTGCTGCAATAATGGCTCCGGCATGACCTGCCATGATAACAAAGAAATACTGTAGGATGGAATTTTCAGTTTTGTCCATTGTTGAGGCCCCTTTCTAATAACCCACCCTCTTCACCCACTCTTATAAGCATCTGTTATCCCTGTTTGGTGATGACAAACTAATATTTTTTTTATTTTTAAAAATACACAGAGGATAGTATCAATAAATTGTAGAGAAAGAGAGATGGTGAGAACAAGATCACAAATAATTATTGATACAGTACTAGGAAGGATGGTTGAGGTGGGGCATAAATGGCATTTCAAACCAACAAAAAAAGTGAAGGCGCAACCCATTGTAAGTTCCATTTCAGTGGTGCCTTATTTGGAAAAAGGCTCCCCCAACCTACCCCTCTAATAGGCCTCCTACACCTTCTAAGGGCCTCATTATTTTCTTTATTACAGTCATGTAAAATAATGTGTACTACAGTATATAATGTAGCTGTGTGCCAATCAATTTAATTTTTGATGCAATAGATGATTTTGAGTATTTTTGCTGTGGCCTTCACAAGGTAGCCTATCACAGTGTGATAACTTTGCTTTCAATTTTACGATTTAAAAAAGTTAGCAAGCATTCCTCACCCATTCTCCTTCCAGGAGGTGCTGTTACTCCGGCAATGAATGACACCACAGGCTTGGCATTCTCACCCTGGTTATGCTCTTGAAGAAACTCGGCAGCTTTTTCCTCAGCACCTCCTCCAATCTCACCAATAAGAACAATACCTGAAACAAGAACACAAAGCACTTGAGACTGTTGTATAAACTGCTGCTCAATGAACAGGATACGTGTAGTTGGAATTGTCACTGTACAAACTTGCCATATCCTAACTCATTAATATAAGCAAAACAGGTACAGCTGTATGTGCTGCACCAACAGCTTTGGTTTTTGAGCTATTCTGGTATAAAAGACTATACAATTTCACCATTTGTGGGTGTGGACTACACTTCACCCACTGGCCAGACAAATGGATAAGATTTTTTGGCCATTTTGGAATGGCTAGTGAAACAAATTTCAGGGGTTTTGCCACTGTTATCATCATCATCATCATCATCATCATCATCATCATCCCTGTCCTTGTCATCATCGTCGTCCTCCTCATCATCATCATCTCTGTCCTTGTCATCATCATCGTCCTCATCATCATCATCATCACTACCACCACCACCACCTTCACCAATACCATAATTCCTTCTCACTCCAACCATAACCTACAAGATGACATCTTATCACAGTGGTAAAACAAGTCAAAACACAATAATTTCATTGCAATGGTTTGTTTTTAGAGGAACTCTACCTTCAGTCTCAGGATCTTTCAAAAACACATCTAAACAGTCCATGAAGTTTGTACCATTAAAAGGATCTCCACCAATACCTGCAATAAAGGAGGCAAAATTAATGGTTGGATTATGGCAGTAAAACTCACTGGCTACCGGCAAATTTCATGGTCTGAAAGAGATCTTATCGCTAACCGAAATTTCAACAGAACACAAATACTTCAGGCTAATGTTAAAGGTACATGGTCTAAAAGAGCCGGCTGGTTTTATTAATGAGCCTGCTGAGGTTTTTCTTAGCTACATCCCTGGGAATCCCATCCAGGGGTTTAGCAATACTCCTGGCCACTTTATAGTTTAAGTTTAATAATGCTTTGTCATGCTAGTATATGTACAAAAAAGCGCATGACCGGAGAATAATTGGGGGAAACTAAATTCCCATACAAAGAATATTCTCCAAAAACTGGGATAAGCTGCAGAAGTAATGGGCCAATTGGCTTGTGGAGGCTTTACCTAACTATCATGACAATGAAAATAATTTTATTGCAGTAATACATCAACACAAGGCAGAGAGTTTCATCCAATTTCCAAACACTGAGAGGCGGGTTGAAAAAAAAAAAAACAAGGCACAGCCGAATTTTATCAACAAACATTGTGGTGTTTGAAAA
This sequence comes from Pavona decussata, assembly GCF_977016875.1. NCBI lineage: Eukaryota > Metazoa > Cnidaria > Anthozoa > Scleractinia > Agariciidae > Pavona > Pavona decussata. The sequence continues at coordinate 1,213,965 of NW_028145650.1, forward strand.
TCAGATGAAACACTCTTTTGAGTGTTTTATATAGCTTCTCAAACCATTAATTAGTAATTCAAAGAACAAGTTCACCAAATTTTATGATAATTAAGATCACATTTTCCAAAACCTCCTTTGTGGTAGTGATTTCTTTTGTTTTCTCTTATGAATTATTTAATGCTTGGAGAAGGTCTATTTGAAATAATTATATGGCTGTCAACAATGTACTTACCCACACAAAGAGACTGGCCAAGGCCTACCTCTGTTGTTTGATGAACAGCTTCATAAGTAAGAGTTCCTGATCTTGAAACAATACCTGAGACAAGCAAACAGTATGTTAACAATGATAATGGCAATGATGTGTAATAGCATTAAATACACATGCAAAATATTTTAGAAATCTAGCTTGACAAACCTATTTTTCCTGGTTTGTGTATGTGACCAGGCATAATACCAATTTTACACCCTCCTGGCTGAAAAACAAAAAAAAAAATAAAATTGAAACAAATTATTTAGAAAATACAGCTTTCCCTCCTTCCAAATCATATGGAAGTTATGTTTGCACAAATTTAATCACAAAGAGAGTAAAAGCTCATGCCATGATTGCTAGAAACCAACCTTTATGATTCCAGGACAGTTTGGACCAACCATTCTACTTTTGTCCTGTCGCTCAAGAGTGTGTTTGATTTTCACCATATCTTGCTGAGGAATTCCCTCAGTAATACAAATGATTAAACCAATTTCTGCTTCAATGGCCTCTAAAATTGCTGTAGTAGCAAATGACGGTGGCACATAAACTACAGTGGCATCAGCACCTGTGGCATCCTTAGCCTGGGAAAAGGATTAAAAAAAAAGTTACTGTATTATGAAACCTTTACTTAAAATGGAGGGCACAAAAATCCAAAAGAGTGCCTGAGCCAGGTCTTACTTCAAAAGCACTAACTTTGAACCCAAGTGCAGACCTTGCCCTCCTAAGTCAGTCAGAAAACTGATAAACCACCAGTCATGTCTCCAACTTGTTTAAGGTATAAAAACCAGTATTTCTTCTTCTCATTCAATGTAAGCTATGTTGTTAGCTATAGGAGAGCTAGTACGATCATGATGACGGCATTATGTACATGTAAGAGCACCCAAGGTCTTACCTCTTTCACACTGTCAAATACAGGAAGTCCTAAGTGTGTCTGTCCACCTTTCCCTGGTGACACACCTCCAACCATCTGCGTTCCATAAGCAATTGACTGTTCACTGTGAAATGTACCCTACGAGGCAGATAGGGGAAAGATATGCACAAAGATTAGTCTTCACACACTGCAACCAATGCCCCAAAGGAGAACGTATATCACAGCTCAGATCAGTCTGCAGGAAGATGGAGAAGTCTCATTTATGTTGGAACAATCACAAGAGAAATGTTACATGTATATATCTCTTAAGAGGAAGAGATGCTTTTGTGGTAATTCCAGCAGGCTTTATGAAAAGCTTTAAACATGTAGACATCAGCTCCTTGTGTCACCCAGGTTGTAAAGAAATTTTTGACAACTTTGGAATGCATACAAGTCTCTTTGCATTAAGAAAAGGGACAAGCTCTTTTTTCATTTCATCTACTGAGCCTGCAGTTTTGCAAGGGACACATGCAAGCTAATCTGCCCTTCATGCAGCCATTTACAAATCAGCTATTGACATCTCAAAACTAAAATAACAGAAAAAGAGAGACTCTTCAGATCAATTAATCACTGATTCAATCTGCTGATTTATCTTTTTCCCCAAGAAAATACAGTACCTACTAGATGCAATATTACTGGTAATGTCTTTCTTACCTGTTTTCCAGTGAAACCTTGGCATATAAGTTTGGTGTGTTTACCAATCAAAAGGTTACTCCTTGTGTTATTGTAGTTATGACGAATTCCTGTTTGTTCTATGCTGACCCCTGTTAACAAGAAAACATTTGGGATTTTAGTTGACTCCTGTGCAGTATTTACATCATTCCAAGCTGTAGAACCCTAAATTTCTATAATCTTTACATTTTTTTTTGGTCATATATGTGCTTTTATCTTGGGCCTTTAAATTACTGAAAACCTTTTTACAGAAAGGTTACCCTACTACAAGTGACAACTCAAGTGCGAAGTTTGCATGCAGTTCAGCAACAATTAACTAATTTAAATAATTATATGACACTTCAAATTTCCATTTTAACAGACATTTAGAAACGTAATTGTTTGCAAGTATTAAAGGTTTTTAGGGATCAACAAAAGAAAAATAGTAACCATTAACACAGCCTTTGGTGGGAAAAGTAATTTCAAATGATGCAATGAATGTTTCAACAAGATGTGCTACTTAAAAAGCACAGCCCCCACCCCCCTGCCCCGCCTCCCCCCACCGCCAAAAAAACCCCTTGTATCTAGGGTAGATCTATTCTCAAACTGTGATAAAATTGAAATGGATAAGTCTTCTGTTCACATTGTAGCTGCTATCTGGACTGCATACACACATGCCAAGTTTTGAATCTGCTCTAGAAGCAGATACAGTTTTGGACCTATAAAAATCTGAAAACTATACCAGAATAGTGTGTCCACCTTTCTGACTATTACAGTCAATGTTTGGTATAAAACAAATGATCCAAGTCCTTCCCTTCCATTATGCACTAACTGCAGGGGTGGTAGTGATGACAGGAGGGGGCTGGGGGGAGATAAAGGAGGAGACGGCAAAGAAATGGCATTTCAACCTATCTGAAATTTTCTGTTCAAAAGCTCCACTGATGATCCAAAGAGTCACTTAACATCATTTGTTAAAAAGACAGAAAACATGGTCAAAATTATATTATGGGTAGTATTTTGCTGTCACCTACCCTGTGTGTGCATTGGCTACCCCTCTGTAGCTTACCATCGATAGATGCATATTACATTTAAAAAAAAGTTTTGGATTCTTTTACAGGAAATTGCCATCCAATCCACAGCTAAAAAAGTAGGGTTTCTTAGACTTAATGCCGGATTTACAGACTCTTTGATCGGTAATAGTTAGCTAGCGCCAGCTAATTATTTTGTAAGCATAAATTTCACTTTGAATGAACGTGATGGTATGAAAAAAAAAATGTAATTTTCATGCAACAAAGCATAATGGTGAAATTCTAACAGATAAAAATCACGATTATCAAATAGTGAAATTTTCATCTTAATTCTGGAAAATGGGATTGCTGGGAATATCCAGAATATCGAAAAATGATCTGTGGCTTGCATGCATACAAGGAGATTTTTGACCTTCTGACATCTAATAAAACAACCAACCAACCTGGAAGTGTAGAACAAAACTTGTAATACCTTCAAAACTACTAAACCTAAACAATTAAACTTCTCGGAATAAAGAAAGGGATGTTTTTGCTCACCAAGTCGTCGAAGTGCCACGCGAAACGCCATCTTGGAAAGAGGCCTTCCCAGTAGTCTCAGCGAGAGGAAGATTGACTTGCAGAGCATCATGGGTAACAGGCCCAGGCGTAAAGCGCGGTTAGTTTTGATTCGATTGAAAAAGAGTTGTTTTCGTTTTGTCAGCTAGGAAAATGTTTATGAGATGGATTTCAGTCCCGAAGAGCTTGATGTTAGCCCTCCTTGCTTTTTAGTGGAGAATTCACAAGCCGATGAATCACAACAACTTGGCCGATCCGACAGTGATCATCATGTAACAATACTCAAACGCCTGCCAATTTTCGCTGTGCCACCCAGAGATCCTTCATCTTGTTCGGCGAATGAGTCAGCTGTTTCTCGAAATCCTGTCGCTATAAGCTGTCCTGCGGGCGGTGGAGAAGGTGGAAGGCAAGGAGAACCCGGAAATCCGAGGGGGGAGCAGAGAGATGGGGGCCAAGGACAAGAGGGAGGTGATGTTCCTGGTGGTGATGGAGGTGATGGTGATCATGGTGCCGATCGAGGAGCTGGGGGTGGTGAAGGTGGTTATGGTGGGGGAGGGGGTGATGGTGACAGGGGTGGGGGTGATGATGATCGTGATGAGGATAATAATGGCGATGAAAATGATGAAGAATCCCCACCTACTGAGGAACCATCTTCATCATCAAGCAGCGATGCTTTGCCAAGTTTAATTCGCCCTGAAAGTCTTCTCAGCAGCAATCAATGGAAAGGTCAGAAGTTTTCTGCTTCAGAAATGTTGGTCCAGCATGCTGCTGAAAGGAGAGCCCACAGTGATTCATCGTCTTCTGGTGTTATTGCTGAACATGGCAGTGGAGCAAGCGTTCATGACTCAAGTGGAGATCATTACAGCCAGGCTTCAACTGGAATTGTGGGAGCAGGGGAGGATGTTGCTGTTGATATGCCCTCAGTTGCAGGATCTGGAAGTTTGAGTGAAGCATCGACAACCCCTTTGGAAGTAGAGAAGAAGTCAACAAGCTCCTCCAGTATAGGTATGAAATGCTGAATTGAAGATAAGAATGTTAAATATGTAAACTTAGTTATGTGATAATATATGTCTGTATTTATGTTTTTCATGAGTATGGGGCTACAGAAAATTATTCCTATTTTCTTATAGAAGTTTGACCCAGCTACAGGAAGGCTCAGACTGTATACAGCTTATGCAACATACATCCTGTATTCCTTTTATTACAACCCTCCAAGCAAAGACGACAACCAACAATAAACTCAACTCACATATAACACCAACTCTGGGAATCAAACCCAGGCCACACTGCTGGAAGCCAAGTGCTCTCACCAATTCACCATCCCTGTGAGGCTCAGGGGTCTCGGAAGCTTTCCTTTGAAGTCTTATTTTTTATGCCAAATTGAGTGTAGTTACATGTACAGTAACTATGGTATTGCAATGTATATGGTTTGCAATTTAATTGGATTGAAAAGAACTATATAGTGTACATGTATCAGCAGAATAGTTCTCAACTGATTGAGTGAATTCCAGTATCATATTTTCTCAAATAACAGTTTGGAACAGAAGGGGACCATTATTGACTTTTTTGGAAGGGGGTGTTAACTCGTCAGTGGAAGTTGCAAGTTAGACTGGTTACTATAACAGTGTACTCTACCTCTGTACTTGCAGGCCATAAATCGGAAACAGGCTCAGCAGCCAGCAGTAGCAGCTACCATGGGGACCTAAGCAGTATGTCAAGTGGTGGCAGCCTTCCAATTTCACCTGAAGTGCGCAAGCACCTTCCACTCCATTCTATGCTCCGCACTCAGTCAACAAGTGACACCAGTTCAAGTAGTGCTGGGAGCAAGCTGGGAGATAAGATCCATAGTAAAGTTGGCGGGTTTAGGGTTATTTCGCTGAAGGAGGAAGACGAATCTGAAGCATGCTCCTCACAAGAAGACATGTTTGCTCCTCGTGAAGGGGAAAAGGAGCAAGAACATGTGCATTCAGACCTGTCTGAGGATGGTTCCCACATCTTGCCACCACAGCATCATTCAACTCCCACTGAAGTTCATAGTACTAAAGGATCCCATGAACAAGTTCATGAGAAATCTCTGTACCAACAAGTCCTGACATCTAAGCAGCGAACTTCAACACCTGTAGAAGGTGGTGTATTTCTTCCCACTCCTCCCTCGCAGGGGACACCAATTGATAACATCAGCAGGTTTCAAAGCCTGCAGCTTTCTGGTGAACCAAGTGCCAGAGAGACATCCTCGTCATCAGATAAAGTATCACCTTCACCAGAGGAAAGAAGTTCGATTCCAATCTTGGTTCCTTCTTCGCCAACAGCTGGTGAAGATGACTCAGTAGAAGAGAAAACTAGCAGGTAAAGAATCAAAGGAAGCATAATTAGCACACTTTAGACTGTTTTGATGCTTTGGCTCATATTTGCTAGGGGTTTTGCATGTGACCCGCAATTCCTCCAGGAAATGTGGCCCCAAGATTTTTCTGCTTTTTTGTACTTTGTTTGGATTTAAAACCCTTGATAACAAGTACGTTTTCCATTTTTATCTGAAAACAAAACACAAACCAGCAGATGAAACAGCAGCTCAACATTTCCTGAAGGAATTGAAGGTCACATCCAACAACCCCAGTAAATCTGAGCTAAAACATAAAAGACAAGCTTAATTTTACATGTACTCTAGGTCAGTGATGCACCTTACCGTTCAAAACTAATTGCCTTCACCCATGAACATGTGGGGCTGTTCCTCTTTTTATTTATAGCTAAGAATGCGTTCTTTTGGCTTTAACAAGGCGTGTTTGTTCAATTTGTTTGAGTTTTTTTTTTTCAATATTTTGATTAATATATAAAAGAGAAATCTAAAATGCACAAATTATACTAGTAAATTACATGTATTTATTTATTTCAATAAATTTGATATTTAAATTACTCCCCATATCTGCAGATAGTGGCAAATGATAGAGAATTACAAGGACTAGTGAATTTAATAAATAGAAGCATGGAGCAATAATTTAATATTGTTATGAGCATCAAGCTCCAAGATAGTAAATAAAAATATTGAATTTGTATTAATAGAAACATAAAACAGAAGGCTAATTGAGAAGAAACACAAGAACAAAAAACTCTGACAAAAAAGTTTTTTTTTACTACCAATAGGAAAGAAACAAGTAGTGAAGGTGAGCGCTCAATGGCAATTGAGCCTCCCAGTGAAATCCAGGGACAATCAGAGATAGCAAGAGCAGCTGCAGAGCTGGTAGAGTCATTTGATTCGTCTGAAAGAGAACATTTGGAGCAGCCAGCATCACTGAAACGCAAAGATACACCAGATAATGATGAAGTCATGATACCTCGGTGGCAACAACTCCAAGAAATTCCTCAGCAGGGAAGTGTTAGTAATGACAAAAAGTCAACATCATCGAATACCAGCCCTTCAGAGAGGAGTTCTTCTGATGATGCACTTCAGGGTGAGTCACAGGCTCCTCAGATGCAACAGTGGCAGTCAGTCATTAGTGCACTGGGTTCCACCAGCTCAACCTCCCAAGGTGCAAAGCTGGGAACTGCAGGGCAGGTGTCAGCTTCCAGCAAGAAAGATGAGCCTGTGCAGGTTGAGGTAGTGGACATGAGCTTTTTGGAAAGTAGTAAACCTGTGCCCCGTATTACAAAGGAACAATACCCTAAGGAAGCTCCGCATGGGGACCAGTCACTTTCACCATCATCACTTGCAATAGATCCCTTTAACACCAATGACAGCTCCAGAAGAGGCACAGAAGTAAGGCTTGGCATAGCACCTGGCCCCACACAACCTGAAATGAGTGAAGACATGTTCTGTCCTAGGACAACTCAAGAAAGTGCTGAGCAACAGGACATTGCAGGTATTCAGTCAGTTAATGGCATGTCCCATAACTATACAGCCAAGTACTGTTATATTGGACACCTTCTGCACCAAGAGCTGGTGTCAACAATGGAGAAAATCTGTAACAGTGGGTGCTATATTATCTATTTTCAGTGTAATAATTATAATGTTGTTGACTCAGACTTCAGCTTCTGTCCATAATAGTGGGGTGTCTGTAATAGCAAGGTATCTGCAAGACATGAGTCAACTGTAACATAGAAATTCCATGTGATGATTTTTATGTGATAAGCTTGAAACATGCTCCAGCTCAGAGGGTCAGGATGAGCTGTAGACTTGAAAGGGAGACTAGTTCATCAAAAATTAAAAGTTTCCCCAACAAATTACTAATAATCAAATAAGGTTTGTGTTGTTGAATGTTTTTGAGCTGGCAGGATAATTTTCATTTTCCTTTCTCTCGGATTCATTACCATCCAAAGAAAATAAAACCAAAACACAACACTTACACCCAAGTAGAAAGACACACAGACTATGGTAGCCAATTGTCTTGTTTAAGACAATGTGGGGGTCCAGGGTTCAGATAAGGTATTCTATGTGATAAGGCATTCTATGTGAGGTGTGGAGTGTTGTTCGATATTGGGGCTAAAAGGATTTATAAAAGACGGAGAAAAAGCAATCTAAGTAAAGTACAGTAGTAGCACTTCTGAGGTTGGAGTTGAGATAGGGTGGTGTTTCATGTACTAAGTACATTTTCGTAAAGTAGAAGAAAATGACTCATTCACCTTCCAAGCATTTGAATCACAGTTCTCTGCTTGTACATTGTACCCAATAAATTTGTTATACACAAATGACATGAAAGATAGTAGCCTACTAGTAGCAGTGGGGAGGGCCCCACCCCCCTTATTTTTATGTGGTCTATAGTGTTCTTATTGTTAGATACCAATGCCTTGTTATTGTACACTAAGTTTATAATTATTGTCTTTGTTTTGTGGTGTATGTCAAGAAAGTAATCCCTAATTTTCTCGTTTCAAATGACATTTACTTTGATTGACATTATACCTCATGATTCTGCTCATAGTCCAACAGGATTACCCCTGAGCTAGACTTACACGTGAAGAAAAAGTGAACCTGGCATCACTTAATTTTTATCTTGTGGCAGTTAAACCAACTGATGAACCAATGGAAGGTGACAGTGTTGCTCAAGACTCTCAGGAAATCATATTTTCACTTCACTTGACCCAGTCACAGACCGACATGGGGAGCCAGATGCCACCTGAAGCAAGTCTGCAAATGGAGGAGATCCGGGAGGTAATTACTGTGCCTTTCAATAACATGCGGACTGAAGTTCAAGATTCAACCAACTGTTGTTGTAATTATGATTGGCAGCAGTAAAATGCACAAATCGTTAGTTGGGGTTGAAGTTCAGAGTCTGTAGTGTATGTTATTGAAAGGCAAACAGAAAAGTGCTTCATTTAAAATATTCATTCAGAAGGAGTTTATCAGTGTAATGTTATAGCTTCTAACAAAAGTGCTTGACTCTAATCGGTTTTTCACATCCCTGTTTGCTTGGTAACAAGGGGTGATCCGATTGAATTAGTTCTGTCTAATTAACATTTTAACGTTTCAACTTGGATAATTTCAGTTGGGCTTGCACATCATACATGGTGATGTAAATTCAAACAGCTTCTTTATTGCTTCCCCTCTGTTTAGAAAACTGACAGTACACTGTATATCCTTGATACAAATGAATCTTCAAAACATTTTGCTTTGATTAAAGCTTAAATGGACTTTTGCTGTCTCAAGATTTTTTATCAATACTATAACTACAGCTAAGGGTGTATTAACTGTACCTGTAATTTCAAATCATCCTGGTGCTATGAGCTCGATCAATTTGAAATTATTGTCCACATAGCTTCCATAATTTTATCCCAATTAGTCCAAATACCCTTGCTAACAAACATTGTAATGACCTTATGGCAAGTGCTGCTGAGATAGCTTGTGTATTCAAAGGCTTTCATTTCCTTTTTTCACTGGAAAGGCTTTTCTGATGAAAAGACCTAACCGGCGTACCTATTTTCTGTGGTTTATTTTTTTAAGGGGGGTTGTCAAAATATATTGACCTGCTAGTAAGCAGTTTAAATCCTGGAAAAGAGTGACCTGTTTTGACCCTTTAGGCCCTAACATTAACAGTGATCAGCATCAAATTTCTCCTTAAAATATCAATGCTTATTCAACCCCTGAGATCATGAGAATTAAGGAAATGATCACCCAAGGTGAATTCTCTTGATATTTTAATAACTTCTCCCCAGTACTTTTATAAGAAAAGAATTGGGACAAGATAGGAGAATTTGTTCTTTGATATTAGGGATTGAAAGGTCAATGAATCACAGGGAGTTAAATGTATGGTGGTTTTGTTTGTTTTTTTTTTCGTAGGAAGTGACTGTCACTGAGGGTGCAAGAGATCTCGAAGAAGACAAACCTGCTGAAGCAACTCAAAGAGAAGTAGTAGTATCTTTAACAAAACAGGACTCCAGCAGCCAGTCCATCTTGGCACCTCTGGTACAGCCCTCGGGTATTAAGCCCCTACATGTGCCTTCAGTAACTGAATCTGGGGCAGCAAAAGACAAAGACCTTGAACATGAACAGTCACAGCCAGCTAGCAGTGATGGAGCTGAAAACGTTGCCGTTTCTCGCAGTTCACCACAACAAGAGGAAAAAAAAGGTGACGAGAGAGGTGATGATGTCATCCCTGAAAGAGAACCTCCTCATCTTTCTACAGAGAATGTCACTGTTGTTTCCCCTCCTGAACAACGCATTTTGGTTGAAGATTCCGGGGGAGTTGCGTCTTCCCAGAAGGAAGACGCGTCTGAGGATCTTGCAAGAAGACAGCTTAGCACGCCTGAGAAAGAAGTTCCCATAAGAAGACCGATAAAACCACGACTTCCAGCGACGATATTTTCCGAAACTTCAAGTGAATCTGGCCCGAGTGGAGGATTTCACTTTTCAATACCCAAGGAGCCGCTCAGACCTTTCATTTCCACCACCCCACCCCCCATAAGACCCGTTCGCCACGATACTCCGGACTCACAGGAGAGGGGTAGCAGTCGCAGTATTATCCCGGATGTCGTTCTGCCCGTTGTATCAGAAACTCCTGGAATGTCAAGTCAAGGTAATTGAATCCTTCAGTGATTACAAGATGAATATTTAGTGACCACAATAGACGCAGTCAGGCTAAATTCCGGTTTTCTTTCTCCAAACTTTTTAACGACGATTTAGTTTTTATCGTCGTTAAAAATGTTACATCCCCTTTGAACTTTCGCGATAAAAAAAAAACGCTGCAAACTCCATTGATGTTGTAAAAAATTCCTGTATTAAGGAATAAGGAACAGTGCCCACAAGACAAGCTCATTTTCAAATTGTCTTAGGCAAGGTCAAAATTCAAAAGGGTGATATGTCTCATGACTGAAATCAATTTAATGCAAGTAATTTCTTCCTTTGCAGCTCCTCCAAGCTCTTTTGATCAACAAAGGCCCCAGTCCCTCACGATATCAATGCCACGCCACGGTTCACCGCTCAGTGACTCCGAAAGTTCGGAACCTGTCTTTCGCTTCGACACCACCCTACCTCCGGCTACAACAGCGCCAGGCAGCTCAGCCTCTGTTCGTCCCAGTGCCCCCGAACCACCGCAGTCCATTTTCAGCCGCGCTCGAGAGGCCCTGGCGAAAGGTAAGAAAAGAGAAGTGGCTCTCGATAGTGAGCATGACCCGTTTGCGTTTACTGCTGAAGACGAGGATCCTGAGCCGCTTAGAAAGAGACCCAGACGAACATCTCCCAGAGGAGGACCAAGGACAGATATCATACCTCGGAGAGAGGTTGGTGAGATTCATAAAGCCCGAGAAGTGCCTGCAGAAAGGGCAGAAGAAAGGCCGAGCTTTTCCGGTTACCAATCTGTCGTTCGCGGCAAAGTGCAAGATGCATCTACAGAACCTAGTTCTTTGCAAGAGAAAGCAAGCGCCAAACGAGGTCGACACGACGAAAGCAGTGATCCTGCTGAAAGCGAAAGGGCCGACGAACGCGGATCCAAACGCGCTAGAAAGGAGGAGGACGAACCAAAGTCAGGGGAGGAATTAGAAACGGCCTCGCCAGAAGCTGTGCACTATCGGCAAATAACACACACTCGAACTGTTACCACGGTAACGACTCAAGTTCAGCGGGTGGTGACGGTGCGTATTGTTGACAAGGAGTCAGGGGAGGTTGTACAGGCCTTGACATACGAAGAGGATGATCGACCGAAGATTGAGAGCGAGGAAAAGGAAAGAGAAGAAGTGGATGAATTTGTAGAGTCTTCTTCTCTCGAAGGCTCGCGCGTTATGCTCGCTCCAAAGTCACCAAAACGCCAAGAGTTGCAACAGCAAAGAAGAAGTTCTCCTCGAGTTAAGAATGGTAAAACACCGGTTATGTCCAAGTCAGTGTCTAAGCCAGTTGCGCGGGATTCAGATAAAGCGCAGGCAGATATAGCATCGCCTGGAGGAAAAAGTTCTGACAGAGGCCGAGATGAAGTCGGGCTGAGGGGCGATCAGCCCCGAAGCAGGGACGAGCCATTAGTAGAGATCCCTGTGATCACCAGGCAAGCCACTGAGCCTGTTATAGAAGAGGAACCTGCTCTTCAGCGCACTTCATCCAGTGATTCTTCCCTGACTCCTGGCACCCGAGTGTTGGCGAAGTGGCTGGACGGCTACTTCTACCCAGGAGTAATAACTACGAAGCAGTATAAAAACGGTCGCTACCTTGTCACATTTGACGACGGCGATAAACGACGGATACCGCGAGAAAACATCATTCTCAAGGATTTGCTGCCTGCAGGTCAAAGTGTTATGGCCCAGGGCGACGTCGAGGACGACTTTTACGAGCAAGGAGTTATCGTTGGCCATTATCGTGACGGCGATGAACGAGGCTATGAAATACAGACCCAGAGTGGAGCCATAAGTCGATTTCCTCGTAGCAGGGTTATTTTATCGGAACAACAAGCTGCGGCAATTTTGTCCAGTGAGAGCTCCTTTAACGTGACTAGTGGCTCAAGCGTGAGTATTGGAACCCATAGTTTGAGGTTAAGGAAAGACACAAGCGCTGGTAGTAGCGGTGACAACCTACACAACATCACCAAGTCAGGGAGTTCTGCAGCTAAGGATACTTCGAGAGACACCAGCTCCAAGGACACGGGTTCAAGTTCAAGCGACGAGAAGACGCGTGGAAAAAAGGCAGCACGTCCGTCACCACACACCAGTCCAAGGGCGTCGAAAGCAACGACGTCTAAATCCGCGGATGAAACGCCAAAATCCACGCACAAGTCGAGTCACAAAGCCAAAGCCGAAGTGCGTCGTGCGGGACAAAGGATTGGTGAAAGTGAATCTAGCTCAGATGAACAACATGGCGCCCGTCAAGGTAAAAAGAGGCAGGTTAGGAGGGGTTTATCGACCTCATATGGAGCAAAATCACCTGATAGGCCTCCGAGTGATGAGCCATTTGAACCGGCGCCGACAACATACAAAGCACGTAAGCAAATCAGGAAAAAAGAGGATGATATAGAAGAGGACACTGCAACGGGTGCCATACCTGTAAACAGAAACTTGTTTGCCGGGTTAGCTTTCTTGGTAACTGGTATAGAGAGAGATAGAAACGAACCTGATGAGTCCGATAGTGAATCAGAGAGAATCGAGTTCAACCGTGATAATGTCAAGCGCCAGATCGAGGTCGGAGGCGGCGTTGTGCTTTCGTCATTTCCTCAGTCCCAGATCTCTGGCGCGGAATGTTTCTTGGTTTCCAATAGACATCAGCGGACTCAAAAGTATTTCCAGTCGCTCGCTTCAGGGATTCCTTGCGTGTCACACATGTGGATTAATGACTGTTGCGCTTGTGATCAGCTTCTGGATTACAGGAAATACCTGTTGCCTGCTGGGGAGAGCCTGGAGGCTGATGGCGAAGTAGTGGAGTGTCGACCACGAAGAAACATTTTGGGTAACATGCGGGTGAGTTTGACTTTTCTATACCTTTAGCGTGAAATTAGCTTTTAAAAACACCTCCATCGAGTGAAATCCTCGGTTAACTTTTAATCGTTAACTAATAGGCCCGGTTTACGCGTCGTACTTCTGTCGTGTCGAACTCAATTGAGTTAAATTTGACGCGGCAGAGTGCGACGTTTGAACGAGGCCTGATTAGCGTTAGTCGGTTTCGAGCAACCGAGCCGAGTCAAACCCTGAATGACTGGTTGTGAGTCTGTGGTGCGACCACTCAAATGAAAGCTTGGGGTGGGCCATGGGGTGCACCTTTGATCCTAGTGCGACTTTAAGCTTTTTATGCCAGGAGAGTTCGCTGACAGGCATGGGAAACAGGGATGGCGCAGCGGTGAGAGCATTCGCCTCCCACCAATGTGCTGGTTCTCTTCCTTGCTCCGAGTGAGGTTTCTCCGTGTTCTCCGTTTTTCCTCTCTCCTCAAAAACCAAAATTTCCCGGCCATGAAATTCGGATGCGATCTGGATAGTGTGCCCAATAGCACCGTGTGCGATTTATTTTGTTTTATTATCTTTTTCAAGTTTGTTTATATCTTTCATCCGAAAGGTCTATCTCCACGGGAGCCAGAAGTTTAAGGACACCTGGACCAGCGTTCTCCTTGCTGCTGGGTGTAAAATGGTGACTAAGATCCCAAACCGTCTTGATTATCAGTGCGATGTTGTCATCTGTGAGGATAACAAACTCCCCGCGAGTGTCAAGCACGCCGCTAACCTGCTGGGTATTCCTATCGTGTCACTTGAGTGGCTTCTACAGTCACTCATCAACGGAATACAAGTGCCATTCGACGGCCACCCGAAATATGATTACCGCTACAAGAGTTCGTGACAAAATGTAGGAAAAGAATGCGTGACCATGCCTGAGACTCACGTGCGTGACGTTGGCTAAAGCCAAGGAATGCGTGACCGTGTCTTTGACCTAGAAATCCGTTGCAATGGTTAAGACCTGGAAATGCTTGCCCTTTTCGAGAAATTGTAAATTTTAGTACATAAATAGACCAAGAAGCCATTAATTCGGTTAACCTTTTTCACCTTTTCTTTCTAGTGCGTAACGTTATAGTACGTGGGGGAGGCGGTGTGACCGTCTCGTTCGTTTTACAAAATTGATTTTTTTTAGGACTTGGTCGCTCCTGGGAGTGAAAATGTTAACTAATGTGTGTAACGCTGTACCGGACACCAAACTCGAGTCTTGTATAGGCTATACCGGCGTTTGATCAGTAACATATCTGTGGTAAATGCGATGATATATTTACTGATTTTAGATTGATTTTACTTCTAATGTTTCACTGATTACAATATAGACACTAAAACCAAAATAATTCACAGCATTTATTTGTACAAAAAAATCTGATTGTAAAGATGATTTTAGAATTTTTATTCGTTAAGTCTTTATTTAATTTTACTTAAAAAATTTAGACGATATGTGTTAAGAGAGCAAGTTTTATTTATTTCCTTTTTATTTTGACACATAGACAATTTTCAACGGCTCTGAACCGTATTAAAATAGTGATTTTACTTCAAATGTTCGCCATATTTTTTCCTTATCTTGGTTTGTCTAGAGTACTCATCAACAGATTTATATCAATTAAAAATTAAAAATCATTTTCTCTTGTACGGATTCAGATTAGTTCAGGCCATTTGTGTATATTATAATTTTTTAGTAGTGCTCGCACCTTACTGGTGTTATTAGACTGTACTGTAAGAGGTCGCGCAAACAACAAAAATAAAAGATGAACACTGATGCGTGTGTTGGCGTGTCGCGTTTGTAGACCTTTTGTAGTCCACCATTCCAAGTCCCCCGAACCCACCTCCATTCTGTGAGAGTCTGGAGTTTCGCCAAAATCTCATCAAATTTGTAAAAGCGATGCTTAGTTCATTTTGTTATATTTTTCTAACTATTTTTTACCGCTGTTTTTCATGTAAATATTTTTATATATTTCTTATGTGCTGGTCACCGATTAATACCAGTCTATCAACCTTTGTTGTTTGACTGACCGGTCTTTTATCAGGATAAATAAAGTTATTATTAAATGTTTCCAATAAGCTAAATTTTGACATAAAGAAATCGCGTCCTGAAATATAGGTTACATATTCACAAAAATGACGATATTTGTTTGTTGGATAAATGGAGCTATCTTTCTGGATGTTTGTCCCATGAACCTAGTTTAATGGCCTTAGCTCCCACGAGTCTCCTGTAGCTCAGTGGAAGAGCATCCGACCTAGTAATCGGAAGGTCTTAGGTTCGATGTTCCTGATAGGAGCAATCGGATTTCCGTTTTCTGAGTATGCCTGTGTCATTCACTGAATAATACATCATCTCACTTTCTGGAGTGCTTTCCAAAAAAAAAAAAAAAAAAAATGGCCACACAGGGACACAAGACAAGCGATAACTTAATATTCTTTATTTACTTTACAGTGAAGGTTTTACTGCAAAATAGGGTACAGTATTTACATTTTGAAGCAAAGTGCAGACTATACATAGATTTTGGAAAGACTAGCTACAACTGAATAGGAACTAAATATTTATTATAGTATAAAATATTGGGTAATTTACAAACTAGCTCCGTAAAAACAAACAAACCTCAGTAGCCTTTTAGTAAGAAACAAGGAACACAAAACTTGTTTGACATTGCGTGTGAAGGAAGTTTCATGAAATTTAGAGAAAACTACCCTACGACGTTACGTTTCCCAATAAGCCCGAGGTTCGAGTTAATATACAGCTTAACTGTATTTTAATAGCTTGTGGGAGTAATAACTTCAACCCGTATAAAAGCTACATGAAACTTTCCGGCGCTTTGCGCAATGAACTAATTGTTTTAATAAGCATCTTATGATGTGCGGTTTTCGAGATAAGAATTTGTTCATTTCAATGTAATTTCGATTCAGTTAATTCTTTCGCGAATATTTCGAAAATGGGCAAACATGGCACCACTTTATACATTGTCTGTATGAGAAAAAACTTAAAAATAATACGATTACAGGTATTCTAGTAAAGCTACACCCTACGCGGCCTCAAATTTGAATTGAACAATTTTCTACCTGGTAACTTAAGTTAACTTTTTTTTGTAGCAGTAGAATAAATATTAAACATTTCAAAACAACGACACAACGTTTGAGTTTAGAAGACATGTTTCGGATACTTTAGCTATAATTTTTACGATTTATAATTAACACTACTTTGTTATCTGCTTTATGTATAGTCACAAATTTGTAAACATCCTTGAGCTATAATTTTTACGATTTATAATTAACACTACTTTGTTATCTGCTTTATATATACTGTAGTCACAAATTTGTAAACATCCTTGAACTGACGATGAATATTGAAGTATCCGAAACATGCCTTCAAAATTCAAACGTTGCGTCATTGTTTTGAAATGTTTATTTTTTTTATATGTATATACTCCACATTTAGATACAATATGAAAAGAGAGTTTGACCGGAACTGAAAACTGCGCAAAGAAAGGATCTGGTATTTTAGGTTTTCCCATCAGTACAAAAACTGTATTTTACGTCATGTTATTAGCGCAAATTTCAGAACACTGAACGAATATTATCGCGAAAACTTCTATGGTCTCGGGATTGGCTGCACCGAGAAAGGTGGTGTAACGCTGCTCATTTCCAAAGCTGTTCATTGCCAAGGTCTCTAAATGCTGTCACACAAAGCCTTGGCATTCACTTATCGTCCTGAAAAGGCGTCTGTTCTCGCAGGTTATTGCCGTCCCTAAATGCTGTTGCATAGAGCCTTGGCACACAGTTGTCGGCCCTCAGTAGTCTTTATGTTACACAAGCCTAATAGCACATCAGGTGTGTTTTGTAGGCTCGGAGATAACTCCAACATTTCCTTGACCTTGGAAAAGAAAAAAAAAGGAATGTCAGCTACAAGCAAATTGCCCACTTCATAAAATTTAACAATTAGATCATGAGCTCGAGATTTCTATCGCGTGATAGCTGATGAGGGCGCAGCCCGAATCAGTTATCACGCATAGAAATCGAGAGTGAATAATCTAATTGTTTCAGTATAAATCTACTAGTCGGTCAAAACTAAACAAGTAAATTATCTATTTCCTCATCACAGACAATTCGAAAACGCGACGAAGCGGCCGCCATTTTGTTGAAAACCGCTACTCACTATCTATCACAGAATAGATAGTGAGTAGCGTAGCCAATCAGAGAACGGCATTCGTGATAGAACACTAGTAGATTTATACTAATTAACAATTAGATTATGAGCTCGAGATTTCTATCGCGTGATAGTTGATGGGGGCGAAGCCCGAATCAACTATCACGCATAGAAATCGAGAGCGAATAATCTAATTGTTTTAGTATAAATCTACTAGTCGTTCAAAACTAAACAAGTAAATTATCTATTTCCTCATCGCAGACACTTCGAAAACGCGAAGAAGCGGGCGCCATTTTGTTGAAAATCGCTACTCACTATCTATCACAGAATAGATAGCGAGTAGCGTAGCCAATCAGAGAACGGCATTCGTGATAGAACACTAGTAGATTTATACTAAAATGAAATACAAGACAACAGCTACATTTTCTATGGGCCCACAGATATATATGTCTACCGAATGCACGGTTAGTGACCCACAAACACTAGTGTTTGAACCGGCTTCTGTAGATTGAAGTGACGGGGGAATTAACCCTCCCCCTTCTCCACCTACTGGGTTGGATGTTAGTCCATCCCAGCGTTACCCCCAGCAGTACATCAGCGGTACCCATTTTAATATATACTTGGGTAGAGGGAAAATGTGGAGCCAAATTTTTTATCGAAGAGAACAACAAAATGAAAGAGGCTATCCCTGAAACCACCGACCTTTAGATCCAAAGTCGGACGCACAAATGAAACAAAGAACTCCCTGCAAACGATTGCGTGGCCGGCTACTTCAGACATTTCTTTTGTTTAACCAGTTTGCATGTGTCAGTATCGCCTGAAATAGCGTATTTATTGGCTCTCCCTTCCCCCTTCCCCCACTTCCCATCCTTTCCATGTACTGTTGTTGAGAGGTGTGATAGGAAACTAAACCAAAGGATAAACTCAGACGGGTGGTATGCTTTTACAAATTATCGACCCCTACTTGCATTATCATGTGAGCGGAAACCTGACCGGTGGCGCGTTTAACGAAACTTCGGTGGGTACCAGGATCAGCATAACAAATTACCTCATTATAACATAATCCCAAAATCAAACGAAGCGTGAAATGGCTTTTATAGAGCCGAAGAAAAAGGAAATAGCATACACAATATCAATACATAATGAACTTACCAAGTCTTCAGGTAGATAAGCCGATAATGGGCCAACACGGATACCAGTACTGGCCACGGCTTGTTGTAGGAAGGACACAAATAACGCTGGCACTGGTCCCACCTCGGTAGATTTAATGATGGCAACAAAATCTTCACAAAGCCGAACTGACAAACAGGATCAGACAAACAAAAACATTTCAAGTTGTTTGTTTTAATTGTTTGTTTTAATTTTTTTATTTTTATTTTCAGGTTTCTCTAACCCGCGAGAAAATACCCCATTTCAAAAAACCCATAGTTTTCCTGCAGGCAGGATTTCAAATCTCCTTTTCTCCATTCCCCTCGCGGCTTCGCTGCTTGTTCGTACAATTTTCGCCTTCGCCCAATACCCCGCCAGCTACGCAGGCGACCTTGGTTAAGCGCCCACTCTCTGCTCAACTATTTAGCGCCCTCCCTCAAATAAGCGACCCCTTAGTGTCATGAGAGCTGAAATCACTGTCGACCTC
The DNA here is from genome assembly GCF_977016875.1 of Pavona decussata. Classification (NCBI taxonomy): domain Eukaryota; kingdom Metazoa; phylum Cnidaria; class Anthozoa; order Scleractinia; family Agariciidae; genus Pavona; species Pavona decussata. The sequence goes on from NW_028145650.1 coordinate 1,232,997, forward strand.
TCACCATTGTTAAAATAGGGATCACGCACGTGACGAGAAAGTTGAATTTGCTTCACATTTAACCCTTTAAGCCCCAGTATCAACATGTGTACTCTCCTTACTACTCTTCATATATTTTCTTATGGTACTACTAAGGAGAATTTATTTGAACATCAAGACACTGGACGATGCTAATCACTATTAGAGCTTAAGATGTTCAAAATGGACTGTTTTGCATATAGTAGCGGACGAAACAGTCTATCTATTTTGTGGCGACAGAACGCTCACCCGCTAATACCGTCTGAGAAAAGAGCCGAACCATTCCAAATCGATGACGCAGTGTAATCCAGATGTTGCGCAATTCGCCAAAAAGTCGTTAATGTCGGTATGAGTAACCGATCACATGCTAAGCCAATTCCTTGATAATATTATGAAGTTATTTGTTGCCAGTCAAATGAGAGTATCATTGCGTAAAATGAACATACCTAGGGCCTGTTGTACTTTCGATGAGGAATTTGAGTCGGAAAGAATGGAACTTTCTAGTTTCTTCATCTTGGCTGGGCTGAAAAGAAAAGGCACACGGCATGTTTAGTTCTGTGGGTACTACATCTTACTTGCATTTTGGAAGGGGTCATCTCTTGTACAGTGGAACTTCTTGTTTAAATTGGGAACTCCGCCAAAATAACATTTATAACGAAGTTGAAAGAAATGTGATACTCTCTTTTAAGCCTTAAAACAAAACATTTCTATCAAATATACCACTCATCGTCATTCAAATCCTAGCAGCATACAGGAAAGGTCATAGGTTCGACTCCTGCTGGGAGAACTCTGATTTTCTTTTTCCGAGTATGCCTATGTCACTTACTCAGGGGCACCCGACGACAGTTTTCTCTCAGATCCTTTTAAATGCTATTTTAGGCCATCTGGAGTGCCTTTAAAGCTCTGTAGGTTCATTTTAGGCAGCGCTATAATATTTTTATCTGTTCGGTCATTCTAGGGGAACTTGAGTCTTTTCGAAATTACTGGGGCATTTTTGTCCATTTCCCGAAAACCTTGGGTCTTATTTCCTTTCCGAAAATCTTAGCTGACCTTTTTTCGGTACACGAAACATCATTTTTATCAATCCGAAAACATTAGGCCTTAAATTTCCGATATCACGAAAGTTCGTGGTGAAAATTTCCTTAGAAAGTTGTAGGGGATTAAGGGCCTTCCCAACAGATAATTTACCGAAACGATCCGTTGGGTGCCCCTCCTGACTGTTTATCAGGATTTTCTACATGCTCCTTACCGATGCATTTCCTCGTCGCTCGTATCCTCCTTTGACCGTGTCTGTTCCACGTTCATTCCCAGGCACACCGCGTGCGCCGCGAACCGCGCAAGCGCCCAGCCCTGGAGAACACAAACCGTAATGAGAAAAGTGAGGTGAGCGAGAACAGAGCTATTCGGAGGTAGAACACCGGGCTGGGAATAATTAAAATTAAATCTTTTACTTTTACAATGAAACTCTAGTGAAAAGCATCTTATTACAAAACAAAATGCGACCTCTTATTTCACTGTTTTTGCAAACATGATCGGTTAACAACGATCTAAACGTTTGAGAAGCGAACATTTGGCGACACCGGACACCATGTCCGGGAGTATTTTAAAGTAAGACAAAAATTTAAAATTAATTTTTTTCCGAGAAAGGCTGATAAAAAACTGTTAAGTTACAAAATATCAGAAACTAAGTAGAATCGTAGCACAGGAAGCTAAACGGTCGTATCTTAAAGAAGTGAAGGAAAATGCACCTTTGGGTCTTCCAAAATCGTTTCAGCATCCGCGTGATTCATAATCAGCGGTAGAACTCGCTGAAGAAGACAAGTTACCAGGCCCTCTGCGTCAACCATCAGAAGACAGCTACCCAAGTCAGCTAACAAGAAAGAAAGTCACTTGACAACTCTTCCTCAACTCAATAATGTATGTAATGTACTACATACAGAGCCTGTGAACAGGCTCCAACAAGCCGAGCGCGGTCTGGGGGCCATCCCTTTCTTTCTCGCCCCAGACTGTGCCCGTCTCGCTCCGCTCTATACCCCACTTGGGAGCCTGTTCAAAGGCTATGAATTCAAAATTTGGCACACACTCGATAGTAGAAATTAGGAATCAGTTACCTGCCAATATCATTTCCTCGTGTCGCGTAAACTTCATTACTTCCTGAATAATGGTAAGAATAACAGACGTATTGGCACAAGAAGTTTTTGCAACCAGGTGTTTTGGTAACGCACCTATCAATGTTTAGCTGGAGATGAGGAGGAGATTGAAGTAATAACGGACCCTCGGAAATTTGACTGGTAATACACGTACAGTACGCACTTGGTAGGGCTATAAAACACTCAAAATGATTTGACCCATGTTTTAGACCCGGGAGAGGAAGTTAAAAACAAATTCTTTACGAAAGTCAAACGTCCTGTAATTCCCCGCCCCACGCTCCCCACCCTTTGGCCCCTTACCATTGAAAGGTGCATAATCTGCTCTTTTTCTGCCAACATGAACACATCACCTTTGTTTTGATGAACCTTGTTCAGTTTTGTGTAGTGGTACAGGAAGTTTGTTGTTGCTGAACACATCACCTTTGTTTCAAAGAGCGTTGCTTAGTTTTGTTAACCCATCCACATCCACCCCCATCCACACCTATACGTATTGATTTGTTTATTTGATAAGTAACACTCAGCGATGGAAACATGTCTGCACCCATAGCGAGCAATAACCATATTGTTGCACTCCTTGTCACTCTCACACATCCGTTCACACGTAGGCAATTTTGATACCGATTAATTGTGGATATAAAATACACAGAGGTAACTGAGATAAGACGCACTCGGACAAAAGTCGGCATGCACGACCAGGGGTGTATGTACTACTCCCCCTTACATGGGATGGTTCAACGCAAGGGTTACCCCCACCCCACCTCCGCATTTGTTAGTCTTCCCTGATGGGTCGCCAGTATCCATTTTTAAGTGAAGGACATATTGTGCAAAGATTCTTAGGAAAGCAAAGTAATAAAGAGACGGGACTCAAACCAACGTCCCTTACATTGAAAGTTCGACACGCTGATTGTTTGACTACCACACCTTCACAGACATAAAAGAAAGATCCCTTAAGATTATAAGACGTGTAACTTCCAAAGCTTTATTCACGCAATAGACGTGGGTCATAAACTTAGACACGCCAACACTAAGTCGAGTAAATTAGCTCAAAGAGAACTGTACATAACACCAGTGTTCTTTACCTTGATTAAACTGTAAACAAACCATTCCTTTCCGCCCATGGTCAACAGATGTCTAAACTGCTCAACTGTCCTGCTGCTTAGGCACCGCGCCTTCACAACTTCCGTGAATAACGTTCCAAGAGTCTGGGAACAAACAGTGTAACAGGATCCAAGAGTCAGTCTATGCGTCACGTTATAATTCCTTTCATTACAAGATAATTATTGATAAAGACCATTTTGACAAAAATCCGGAAACTTCGGTTAAAAGTCAAGTGGAACGCAATATTTGCAGGAAAAATAAAAATTGTAATTATGTCTTGCGGCACTCTTTCTTTCTTCCCAGTTATAACAGAACGTTTGTAATTTTAGGTTGAAATAATGTCTCCTGCTTAAGTCTCCTCAGAGGACAAGCTGGCCAGGTGCAGTTTTCTTTTTGGCACAGTTAACAGGAAAAGGCGAATTGCAAATGGTAAGCGCTATCTATTCCGGTTAGATAAAAAAGTTCGAACCAGGCAACAACACTTTCAGCTGAATTGTTAGTGTCTACTTAGGTCAACTGAAAGTCAAAAACGAAAACAAAACAACTACCATGCCAATCATAACAGACGAAAACAACACAATGAACCAGTCAGAACTGGATGGAAATACACGTGACTGACGCTAAGCGAGGGAAAACGCGTGCGAATGAGACGCAGGAAACGGCGTAAACACAAGACGCGAATGCTTTTGTTTTGATTTCTTTACAAAGCGTAAAAAAAGAGGAAAAAATCAAAGAGGGCACCAAATGTTTTCGACACTTGACTGAAAACCTCTAATATCAAGTTACTTACTTGTAACACAGGCTTTCCAGTTGTGATTGCGTTACCGCTGTCCCATGTGTTATCTAAAATTTGAAAAATGGGTAAAAGTTGGAGGAGATACTAAATAAAAAAGATACGATTTGCACCGATTTCTAAATCAGCAACAGCGAATACGCCTCAAACCTTTGCCTTCGACATTCAATGTCATTCTTTCCATGACTTCAAGCAACATTGCGCACCTGTAAAACGAGAAACGCGAATCGTGTACCTCGCTCACAACAAAGTTTAAACCCGTTTAAACGTTGTTAATAAAACAAATTACAACCAAGTTTAACTAAACAATTTAACCTTCGTGTTGTGCTTAACTAAACAGGTTCAAATGGCTGCCGATAGAAAACAAAATATGCAGGCACCAAGAAGCCTTCTTGTTGCTTCAAATTTGGGAGGAAAAAATTGTCAAGAAACTGCTAACTATTTATGCAAAGAAAACACAATTTACAAAATAATCTACACACTTTGAGGGGTGCTGTTTACGAGAAATAGAATCGTCTCCAAACCGAGACGAAGCCGAACCCGAGGTAGCTTGCATGACAAGTGTTTCCGTTGGGCTTCGCTTTTCGACCGCGCGGATATTGGGTGGATTTTTTCGCTCTCGTTCAAATTTTCACACGGTCAAACAGCGAAAAAACGCACCAAACTTTCCGGATCACTTGCCACGTGGGCCAAAGCCGAGGGTAACCGCAATACAACCAGTTGGAGCGGTTTTCAATTGAGTGTCGTAAAACCAAAACCAAGGTAATTACTCTGACCAATCACAACATACATAAACAACAGTGAACCAATCAGAATTCACAGCAAATACGTGTAACCGGCGCTAAGCGCGGGAAAACGCGTGCGAGCAAGGAACGATTGGTTTTGGTTTTGTTTCTCATTGGTCAACAAAGTGGCGCGAGTTTAGTAAACCAATCACAGAGCGTAGTAAAGCAAAACCAAAGCAAACGCAAAATTACTTTCGACAGTCAACTGGAAACGGCTCTAATGTAATAACCAATTTAAACCTTCCATTTTGAAAGTATTTTCATAGTTGATGGACAGACAAAGTCGTTCATGCTATTCGTCAGAATATAACTTAAGTTTACTGTACAATGTTGAGTTAGTTTACCTGTCTACAAATCCCTGGGGAAATCCTTTTGCGGTGAAGGGTTTCAACAGCAAATTCACTAGCCTGCAAATAAAAAAAAAGGAAGAACATATTTTAGCTAATTGAGACGAAATTGCACAGAAAAATAATTCCTTCTTCTTAAATATCAATAGGCGCATGTAGGTATAAATGATCACAAAATTAGGTTGCTAATTTTGGCTCACCGCAAGGGATGTTTTCTCTCTTCTGCCGTCAGAGCATGGATGTGTCCACAACACCATGAACAAGCACACACCGCCAGTGCCGGCGCCTCGTATTTCAGAAGCTCGCATAATTTCTTCAAAGTAGAAAAGAAAGAAGTGTAAATAGGAACGTTTGCCAGCGAAAAACTGCAAAATTAGTAAATCCAGAAGTGTGAACGGTGAAAAGCGCGGGAAAAGTGATGTGACTGGCGGCAAAACATGGGACAAATAGGCAGCCGATGGAAAGCGCGGGAAAGTCAAGTAGTCGGTTGCAAGCGCGGAAGAACAGGCCCCGGTTGTTCAAAGGCCGGATAACTTTATCCGGTGGATAAGGCGCTTTTCAGGGTCTAAAAAATACTTCACGCTAAATGTTGTCCAAGGTTTTCGTACACTCCCAAACTAAGCTGTGGTTAGAGTGTTCATATTCGCTTGTACAAGAGGAAATACTGAACTCTTTGCACAGATTGAAACTGTCGGATAGTGACTTATCCACTGGATAAAGTTATTCGGCCTTTGAACAACTGGGGCCAGGTAGTCAGTGGTAAGCGCGGGAAAGCCATTACGCCGAAGGACGGTGGCAAGCGCGGGAAAAATTGTGTTACCCACTAGTGAAAAGCGCGGGAAAAGTTGGATAGCGAGGTGATATTAGATTGCCAGTGGTTGGTACGTGAAGAGTTGAGGGGCTGTTAGTATGCGTGGAAAACTGAAGTCAGTGGGAAAATATGGTAAACAAAGTTGGGTGCACAGTGACAAGGCCAAGGGAAGGGTTAGGAAGATTAGGTAACAGGAAGCAAATACGCAAAAACAAGCCGTTTACGTACCTGTAACTGATCAGGTGGTATGGCTTTAGAATCACACTGGCAAGCCTTCATTACTTGGTGCATAGCGTTGGATACGTTCATGCAATGTTCATCCCAATTCACTTGGCTGCGAAATACATACAAGAAAATTGAAATGACAGAGGCAACAGCGCTAGTTTATCCAAAGATAACTAAAACACTCACACAGGCTCTAATACTTTGTATAACGTGTTCTGTTGCTGCAGTTTGTGAAGGAGATTGAAATCGTGCTTCGTGGGCAAGAAACGAATAATGCTCAAATAACCGCTAAACACATCTTTTACTGACACAAATATCTTACTGTATGAATATTGCAGTCGGCATTTTCCTACTCGTTTCGGGGATTATTCGACCAGTACTAAGTGGAGTTAGATAATAAACTTAAAGTACTTAGATGTAGTATCCACTTTACATTTAGAATAAGAAACAAAGAAAACTATGAGAGAAAAGTGAAACAAGATAAGCGCACGCCCGTTAGCAAACCGGTTTTTTACTCTGCAATAAGCGCTTAAACGGTTCTTTCTTTTTTTCCGGTTACAAATAACTAACTGCATGAATATCAGAGCTTATTATTCAACACATTGTAACCAACACTGCCCATGATGTGGTCATGGTGCACTCGATATTCGTCGTCCGTAGTCAACAGATATCCTGCGATATATGTAACTTCGTGTGTCGGGAGAAAAATGGCAAAATAAAGACCGTCTTTAACTTTTCTACAATAAAACTGCTGTTATCAGTGTGCTGAATAATAAAACAATTATCCTGTTCAATCTCGCGGAATATCCCCTGATTTTAGGCAACTCGGCCTGAGGCCTCCTCGGCTAAGTATCAGGCGATATTCCGCGCGACTTCACAGCATAATTATCGAATATTTAACAATTATTCAATGAGCGCGCGTTGGATATGAGATGGTAAATAGCCAACGAGGCGCGAAGCGCCGAGTTGGCTATAACCAATCTCATATCCAACAAGCGCGAATGGAATAATTGTTTTATTAAATTCTCCCCGTTTGGATATTGATGTTGAAGTTAAAAAATTTTATTTTAAGTAAATATTTCTTTTAAATTTAAACGACCAGATGTTGAGGCAACTTCCGAACAAAGCGCGCGAAACTTAATGATCACATGACACGCACAGCTCATTGCGAACGGAGTTGAATGAAAAATCCAAAGCGAAGAAGATCGGAGACAGTCGGACATCTCAAATTCAAGAAACGTTCAAGTGTACGAGTAACAACTTTTCTGAGACAAGCATTCAAGTGCTTTTGAAGTTCCAGCTAATCGAGAAGCGTAATAGTTGTGCACATTTGAGCAAATGTTTTGTTGTGTGGTGCCGAGCGAAGGAAGGGATCAAGGACGCCTTTTTTATGCTGAACTGAATTCCTCGCAGACGTTTTAAAACACTTAGGGCAAGCCGAGTCCAAGTGTCGAGGTACAACCTCACTGAGACAAGCATTCAGTGCAAGTTTTTAAACTTCAAGCTTATCAAGAAGCGTAAGAGCTGTGCACATTTGTGCAAATGTTTTACTAAGTGATGGAAACGAACATTATGGCCGCCGCTCGTACAGATTTCATGGATGAACTTTTGTAACTGGAGTCCTCGTAAATGCATAGAAACAGATAGAAAGGCAGGCATTAAGCTCTTCTTGACAAAAATTCTTCCATCGGTTTTAACCTCTTACCGCCAGGATTTGCAAGCCATCCTGAAATTTTTCAAGGTAACCAGTTTTTAATGTTGTTGTTGTTGTTATGTGATCTAAATCGTAAAATCCTGCAATTTTTCTGATTTAAAAGGAAACCTCGGAGATACGTACCATTAAATAGTGTCATGCCGAACTTTGTGGCTTTTATTGTTGTCATTGTCTGGTATTTCTTTTCTTTTCTTTTTTTTCTCAATTTTTTCGAAGAAACTTTCGCTTTCCCGCCGAAAAAAGTTTTTAGCTTAGCGACACCTGGGGCAATCGTTTTCCATATAAGGTCAAACTACGGTATATGAGCTGATAACCGGGATTTAGTGAACCAATCAGAACGCTAGAAATGCAATATCCGAGGCTGAGAATTTAATAATTGTATATGTTTCACACATTATTCGAACAGTACTAATTGGAGTTAGGTAATAAGCATTGTTGTCATACAGGCTATCATCGCTGAGTACCTTGCAGGGAATGCTGAATTGCTGAAGAACTGATTGAGAAGTTCGTTGACTGCAGCCTGGTTTGGCGAGTGTTGGGTATCAGGAATGAAAGCGCGCCACTTTTCAATATCTGGTATGTAACGTGAGATCCAGTTAACAACAAATGGAGTTGGTGTCTGAGTCCTAACAACATCCAGTATTACCTGAGAAAAACAACACAAAAATGACTATTGACAGCTCAGGCAGAAGACAGCAATATTAATATCCCTTTAACAACAGCATCGTTAAGTGGAGGTTGGGTGGCTGAGACATCCAGGAGCTTCCACTATTGGCAGCCAGCGCTCTTTGTTGTTAACTCAGTTAAATTTGACTGCATTTGTTAGTTTCAATATAGAGGCTACTGAACAGCTACAAACTTCCAACATAGTGCAAAACGTTAAAAACAAGACCCACCTTGCGACCGTACACCTGCGCAATATGGCATAACAGCAAAAACGACGTGTTAAATAGTTCTCCTCGGACATTTCCTCGTTTAACTGCAACAAATTTAAAAACATTAGATCAAGCTTGAACTGGGAGGTTAAGCACGATGACCTGCAACCCACACTTTATGTTGCCAGAAGTTGTTGATTTTTCCTAAGATCCTACGCGCAAATGTGAATGTTGAATGGTTTTAATTCGCGTTTGCTTTGGTGTTGCTTTACTGCTCTCTGTGATTGGTAAACCAAAACTCGTGCCACCTTCTCAACCAATGAAAAACAAACCCAAAACCGATTGCACTCGCTCACATGCGTTTTCCCGCTTGGCACCGGTTACATGTATTTGTTTCGAATTCTGATTGGTTTATTGTTGCTTACGTCTGTCTGTGATTGGCCAGAGTAATTACTATGGTTTTGGTTGTACGACACTCCAGTGGCGACAATCATTTGAAAACCGCTCTAAGCCATGCAACGTAACGGTAAAAACAAGGACGGATCTGTCGCGTTCTTCTTGTTTTTCTCGCGCTACAGAGAATTAGAGGGGCAAAGAGGCTGCTGGCCGTCGAGCCGGCAGACTCCGAATCCAAAACCTGAAGACACATTTTGCCAAAGGCGAGAAAACTCAAGGACGACCAGCCCGAGACCCCAAGACAACGCAACTTTGAAAGAACGACATGGCGACACAAACTTAAGCTGGGTGATAAAACGCAAGTAAAGTTGCGCAAGAGACATTTCAGTGCAGCTGATTGAACGCAACAACGCAAATTTAGTAGAGGCATGGAAACTCCGCTGTTTTTGGACAAACATTTGCTAAATCTTAATTTAAATATTATTGAGAAGAAATGAAGTGAATTCTCAAGGAAACAAAGAACCACAATAAGTTATTTCCAATTTTAGCTAAGACGCAATGGAAGAACGTGAAAATGTCGGCCCAACAACAATAACTATGTTCGAATTTTTCAAAAAGATATCTATTTCTATCCTCGTCGTCCGTAGCCGAAAACATCTATGAACACCTAGCCGTTTTAAACAAAGTGTGGTCATTATATTTCGGCTGCCAATGATGAAGACGTGTCCTTTGGATTTCAAAGTGTGACTAAGAATAGACAATGTTCCTTTCAAGCATATTAATGTCGACTTGCCCAACAGTGAAAAATTAGGGACCTTAAGCAGCGACAACGACAACGACAACGAGAACGTCAGAAAACAATAGTTTTAATTAGCAAAACACTGGCTCTGCATGTGCATTATACATTTTGGTACATTTCTTTGCCGTCCTCTGCAAAACAACAACGTGAAATGACCAAATTTAAGGTTTTATGGAGAACGTGACTGACGCTTGATGATTAATTTTCCTTTCTCTTTCTGGACTTTAAAGGCGCCCCTACGACGTTAGCTCCTCGACAGTTCGGCCACATTACACAAACTGAGAGAGTATAAATCATCGCGAATTTATTCAGAAGATGCGAAGGCGATTTTTTAAGTGCGGTTTCCGTCGGCGTCGTCGTCGTCTCTGCTTAAGGTCCCTATTATCAACACCTAGCGCCCGAAGTTGGGCTTGATTAAAATGACACAGGTCATTGCAAGCACAGAAAAAAAAAACATGCAGTGACTAAACGGAGTAGAAAATCGAAGCAAGTCAGAAACTTAAGTCTTCTTGCCAGCTTCCGTTAACGTCGTTAACTCGCAGGAGCAGGACCAATAATTATTTAAATACATAATTTCTTTGCCTACAGTGTAAATGCACTAATCTCAATAAGATTGGCTGGTGATTAAATTAACCACTAGCAGCTACTTAATTGTGTTTGTACGTCAAACTAACCGTCTTCTTTGTCTGTGGCTGCGTGGACAGATTGATCAGACACTCTATGAGCACAAAACAAACAAAAAATAAAATCAGAGGAAATCCACCAAAATAACCCACAACTGCAGTAACAAAATTGAATTGATTTTTGAACATCAGACTTCTTGAAGAACAACTCAAGGTAGACGATTAACAGTTGAAAATTCTTACTTAACAAGTCCTCTGATAAGGTTTGGAAGTTTTCCCACACTTGCTGCTGCAACAGTCATCCATCTAAACTTTTCCAAATTCAACAGTGGGTTCAAAAATTTCTCATCACGGCTGCTGAGATCAGATTCCTCCAGAGCCTGGGAACATGATGATGACCATAATGAGAAATTTTGGTCAAGTACACTAACTTCAGGTACTGGGGGAAGACTGTCCAGCTTAAAACAGCTGGGAAAATACGACAACCAGCAGTGTGATGATGGAAACAGTGACGAGGATGGCGATGATAATGGCGATGGAGATAGTGGCATTGCTGTTGATAATGGCGACAATGGCAATGATGGTGATGACGATGGTGATAATGATGATGATAACAGAGACATTTAGAAATACGTTTACGCCAAACAGAAGAGGCAGAAATGACCATGTGACCATGTTTATCTTATATTTGCTGCTCGCTGTTTTCAGCTTCTCAGTAAAATTCAGTAGTTTTGGGTTAGCATCAAAGGCCAGAATTATTTTGCACCATTCTCATTTAAGTACTTATTTTTTCAAGAAAACATAAACGCGAGTCTCAATTTTGCTGTTTGCCGTAAGCATAATTCTAAATCTGACTAATAACGATGATGACAATGACGATGGCGGTCATGATAGTAAGGATAACTTTGGCAACAAGTGGAAGATGATGACAACTACCAGAAAATGTAACGCTGGCAACATGACACTGATAATGCTGACAACAACAGCAACAACAAAGATTATTAGAACGATGATAATGCCACAGGCAACAGGTATAAGAAAAGAAAGAACAAATTTTTACTTACCTCAACGATATCAAGAATTCTGTTCTCTGAAACCAAAATCAGAAAAGTTGTCTAAAAGTCGGTAGATAAATGAAACAGGCAAAATAACATTTTATTTACCACCAATAATCCTTTTATTTCAGTCATCTATTTAAGAATCGCTCAATGCAATTGCCTTTAGTTAGTTACTGACACCTACCGGCATCCTGGATTTGTTGAGCAGGGAGATGAGACATCTGACTGTTTAAAATATCTTTAACTTCAGGTGACGAGAACTCCTGTCTACAAGACAAAAGAACAACGAGATACAGTAGAGGAACCAACTTTGACATGAGAATCTTGGTAAATTTTTTTGGAAAGCTGAATCGATTAAATTCATGATGATGATGATGATGATTATTATTATTATTATTATCATTGTTACGCCCTTATTGCAGATTTTCTACATTGTCTATTTTTATCACATATTTTTTAACAAGAAACCAAAAGGCTACACTGTCAGTTAAGTTAATAAAGAAATTCAATGCAAGTATCATTCTGTAAAACAACACACTGGCTACAAGTACTGTAGATTCTTTTCAGAGAATAGAGAGATTTAATAGAATCACATTTACAGCAATTGGCAAATGTGAGATTCACGTTTATGTTTTCTTGAAAAAAATAGTACATGGATGAGAATAATGCAAAATAATTCTGGCCTTTGATGCTAACACAAAACTACTCAATTTTACATTGAAACTGAAAATAGTGAGCAGCAGCATAAATGTTATTCTTAATCTCTCTCATATGACAATATTGGTGTCAGGTATTTTAAAATATTGGAAAACATGTCAAAGAAAATAACAAGAAAACACACCTCTGAGAGATGAGTTGTTCCATCCTATCTGTCACCTGTTGATTGAGACCTTTGCAATATTGTTGAACCACATCTTTATAACAGTTACATCTACAAGACAGAACGTATAATAAGTAAAATTAGGGGTCAACAAGCAAGAACACCTCCAAATTCACTTTTTGACTTTCTTTTCACAAACAATGTATTGCAAATTGCACAAAAAACAGCTTTCTTTAGTTGTCAAAATATTGCTAGATTAAGGTTGATATAACTACAGTATACTTTAAACAAAGCCAGCCCTGCACTAGTTTCTTTCTTCAACCTTTACAGCACAAAGATACTACACTGTACGTGTTTAGTGTAGTGAAATCCTTACACATCTAGCCCACAATGCTGACAAAAAGTAAAACATTAATATGGATTGACATTTAGCATGCAGAGTGCACAGCGCATGCAAAAACTGTGCAACCTGGTAGTTTCAATTAGCTTGCAGTCTAAGAATGTCATTAACTTCTAAAGCAAGGGATGTACCACCCCTCCCCTTAAGTTGATCTCCTCACTGACAAATTGTGCTAAAAAAATCCAACCTGCACTTAATGTCCGCATCATTTAGCAGAGGGGTAAACTGCAGCAGCTGTTGAAAGGCACTGAGTGCGGTGGAGTGCTCGCCAGAACCAGGCTGGAGTTGAAGAAGAAACTGAGATCTGCTCTCCAGGATGCGCATCACTGTTGGAACCTAATGACAAACAATACTGTTATTAGTTCTGTGACAGAGAGACTGATTTCGAAAGTCAAGAAAATGCCTAGATATGCAATAAATCACGGACATGACGATTAAAATGCTTTGTGAATTTTGTGATTTTGGCCTCAAAATCCACATTATTTTCTTCAAACTGTGAAGTTCCAGAAAAAAAATCCATACCCACCCCTTGGAAGGTCATCAGAAGTCCCTAGGGGGAGGGGGTCTTAAAACTCAACATTTTAGAAGCAAAGTATGAAGCTAAACTTGAATTTCCTAGGGGGATGGGAGTGCAAAACAAAACCTTCCATGGGGGAGTACTAGGGATATTATCTGGAACTTAACATTACATGTAGCTGTTAATTATTATAAGTGTTCAAATTGGTCAAGACATGTAAGTGTGAGAAATAGTTCTGTATTGATTTGACACATCAGGCCCCGGTTGTTCAAAAAGCAGCTAACTTTATTTAGAAGATAAGTTGCTATCCAGGGGACAAACCGCTGGATAGTGTTTTATCCACTGGATAGAGTTATCCGCTCTTCGGACAACCAGAGCCAGTTTGACAAATTAGTGTATGCATGACTTTTGCAAGTACAGTGTAAGTCAGGAAACTAAAACCAACAAGAATCCAATTGCTTCTTTCTTTCTTTTCCTTACTTGTTTGTTTGTTTGTTTGTTTTTAGCTTATACATGTAAAAATAGATGTTGAAAATAAATCACTCAAGTTTCATTTGGGTTGCTTTATGAGCCTATGATACTGTCAAAACAATAGAGGCAGAGGACAATATTGACTTGCCTTAAGAAACAAAAATCCTATCCATAATATTGATTCCAATGATCTTTCAGGAGTTTGTAATATTCCCACCATGGCAGACCTCAGAAACTCCAAGTACAACTGATGTCGAGCTACATTCTTCATAAAAGGAACAAAGGATAAATTCACTTCAGTTTTTAATTCACCAAGGATTTTTCTTCAATAATAATAATAATAATAATAATAATAATAATAATAATGATCTCTTTATTAAAATATTCCAAGCAGAATAATTATTGATATTTACAAGTTAAAAGTAGAAAATTAAAAAACTATTTACAATCCAATTGCGATTAAAAAAAGAAAGTATTTTGAAGCACAACAGAGCTATTTTCAAGCACAATTTTTTTAAATAATAATAATAATAATAATAATAATAATAATAATAATAATAATAATAGTAATAATAATCATCATCATCATCATCATCATAATATAATAACAATCTTTATACAGGGAGCCCACATCACGAAAGTGACATTTAAGTTTGTTTTGAGTAAGGTTAAACACATTGTAAAGCAAAAAAGGTTTTTCCTTGAGCACAGTGCAAAAGATGTACCACTACAGAGACCAGAAAACAGTTGAATGTATAAAATCGGTCATATGAACTGGTCTTGGACTGCCAACAATATCTTTATGTTACAGGGATGTTGCTAAGAACTGGTTACTGGCAAATTTCACTTTCTGAAAGAGATATCTTTTCACTAGCTGAAATTCCAACAGAAGACAAATACTTGAGGCTAAGTTTAGAGGTGTGCACACACTCCAAAAGAATAGGCTGGTTTATAAATGAGCCTCCTGAAGTTTTTCTTAGCTACATCCCTGATGTTATAATTTTCTCTTGGCATGACTATGGCAGCTTATCAAGCATTGACTGAGGCAGATACAGTGTGGATACCATCATGGACACTTTCCATTTGTCAGCATTGGGGACCTGCCAGAGATGCAAGAGGAATGGGTCATTTTGAAAGGACAATTTCACAAATTAAAGCTTCAAACTTGAACAAATTACCAAAAAATGTTGCACATCATTTTGAAGAACTTTGACAGACTTCATGTTATAGCATAAGTTGTATAATCAGACCTTTCAACTGGTGCATTCTGCTTACAAACTGACTAGTTCAGCCAGCCAGTTCTGGCAAGTGGAAAGTGCCCTCGACTAATGCTTCCAGAATGTTATACCTGAGTATGCATTATACTGTCCATAACATCAGCGACTTGCTCTGGGGTGTACGAGGGATTTATAAAGACCTGAAATTTAAGGAGGTATACACATTTCATTTAGAAATTTCCACTTACATATGATACCAGTTTGTTAACGTGGCTAAACACAGTTTAGTAATATCTATGCCTCATAGCTGTACCTGAAACTGAGTAATAATCTGGATGGCTATGTTAGGAACACGACCTGGACTGATGTCACTACTGCCAGGTGAAGAGTTCAAACTCTGCAATCTTAACAAAGAAATGCAATAATGTTTTATAAGTGGCATGGGTGTAAACAACATTAGATAGATCAAAAGAGAATCAAATGTGGCAGAAGTAATGAGTTGCAAAATAAATATATTACAATTTATTCAACATTTGAGGCCTTTCACATGAAAACAGACATTAATGGATATCCATTCGAATGGAAAAATGCACAGCTAGTTAACGAATAACAAAATGGATCCAGGGACAAGCCATTTTAAAGGGATACTGTGAACAGATGAATAGCTTCAGGAAGAAATTTTTGAACAGCTCACAGTGAACGGATGAATGGCTAAGGAAAAATTGTGAACAGCATTAACACAATGGCATTGAACATTATTTTGGTGCTTAACAAAATAACAAATTATGTTGAAAAACATTGTTTTGCAGTAAGCTGTTCCAGAAAATATCCATAACCACTCCATGGAAAGCTAATGGAAATTCTACGAGTAAGCAAGGTCTTAAAAACCAGTTGAGGGTTTTTTAAAGGAAAGTGTGAAGCTATGTTGGAATTTCTAGAGTGTGTGGTGTGGAAACAAAGAAACTTTTTTGTGAGAGGGGTATGGATATTTTCCAGAACAACACACTGAGGATTCAAAGTAAGATTTCGGCCATTGAGAGATGAAGAAAATAAAGAAGATTTTGAAATAAAACCACAAACTTAACCTAAATTTAATAACTGACAATAATCTTACATGTATTCTAGATCAAAACCAAACAAAATTGCCCTTTTTTTTGACAAGATGCTCTTCATTGCAAATTTAATTTGTTCTCTAGAATAATTTCACCAGGTTTTAAACTTGTGGCCTTCAACAGCAACAACTGTGCTAACAAGTATTTCTCAATAACTACACAATGACTGTACCTGTTGAAATTCACCATTAGCTCTTTGCAATGGAGCTGAACTTCAGGGATAACCACTTCAGGTTGTGTCATCACAAGGTCCTTCAGGAGAGCTTGCAGCTGAATGTCTAATTCAGAAGCTGTAGCTAATGACAAATGAAAATAAATAATAAAAGCAATTCACACCAAGCCAAATGTTGATTTATTTCAGGAGAGGAGAGGAGAGGAGAGAGCTGGTGGGATGACTCTCCTCCTCATCCTAATTAAGTAATTTCTAACTACATGCAGGAAGCTCTTTGTTGCATGTTTTGGCTGGTAAAAATAAACTGAATCAATACCAACAGACAAGGCTTCTTCTGGGGGGAGGGAACGGACTGTGCCTGAAAAGGGTACCTTTTTCAGTGTGGAGGTATAAAAAAGTGTAGGGATTTCATGAACTGAAGTATAGAAAAGGTACAGGAATTTAACTGTCATTTAGGTATTTAAAGGGCCCTTCAAATATCTTGCAGACCCACTGGAAAGAGATCCAATGTTCCTACAGCTGTAGGTATGTGAAAAGGGTAACATTTTCTATGGCTCCAACACAAGACACCTTTTGTGTTGATTGAAAATAGTTATAAAAGGGTAACAGTTTGGACCTCGTGGTGGAGCCCTTGGGGGATTCTTTGCAAAGTTTACAACAGCCATCCTTGCAATATAAATTTATTTGGCACAAAACTAATTTAAAGTACATAGAACAACTAAATCACACCTTGATCCTCCTTCTTGCCAACAATAACCAAAGCTCTGTATGATACTGTACCCATCAGATGCCCAAACGCTCTGTTGCATTTTCCAACATTGGACAGGTGAAATGGAACATCAACACCTCCAGAACGACGAACAGACTGGATTGTTAGACAAGAACACAATATGTCTATAAGGCATTATACCACTCGTATTCCCATCAACCCCACCCACTGGAGATTTACTACTTTTTGTTCCCTACTGTTGGATATGCATTTCTTATGGTTGTAGTTTGGAGAATTTGTTTGAACATCAAGACATTAATTATTTTGATCTTCATTCTTTCATTCATTCTCATTACCAACATACAGTATTTGATCATTTCAAGTAGTGATAATACTGTGCAATAAATGTGGTTATGTTTTTAAGCCCGATGAATGGATGATAGATGCATTTTGTTTCAGTCTGTAACACAGGCAATGCATACTCTGAAAAAAAAATCAGAGTTCTTCAACAGGAAGATGGGCCTTAAGCTCCCACAAGTCTCCCGTAGCTCAGTGGTAGAGCATCCAAACTAGTAATGAGAAAGTCTTAGGTTCGACTCCTCTTGGGAGAACTGAGATTTTCTTTCCTAGTATGCCTGTGTCACTGAGAGAAAAATGTATCTCATAATAATATTGTAAGGAGAAATTACATGCTATTGAGGTTTAAAGGGTTAATAATATTTTTATAAACTGTTATGTGAGGCACAGTGTACAAACCTCAATGCATAACTTCAGAAGCCTTGTAACAACAATTAGCAGCCAGTATACAATCTTAACCAATGAAACGGCAAACCTCAAGCATTCTTCGTCTGTATCAGGGCAACTAAAGCAAAAATTCACAAATAGAAGTAACATCTCATATACATGGATTCTGTGACAATTATTATTGAAGGGATGCCTGGGGAAAAGCCCTAAGTGACTTCTGATAAATTGCTAGATTCACCTTTTTAAATTGCCTTGTATTCACTTGTGAAACAAAAGGAGAATTTGACCTTACATCAAAAGTCACATGGCCATATTCTGAGTACCCCTTCAATTTATAGCTTGAGTACATGGTATTGAAAGCTACGCTACTTATAAACTTTTAATAAGGCTACCATGAAAAAATAACCTTTAGTCAATTTTTGTTAAGGAAATTATAAAATAAGGAAAAGACACCGCCACCCAATACCTTTTACAGTGTATTTCAAACATGGTCACTTTTTAGGACTAGCTACTTCATCCACAGACTCTATAGCTAGAATCACCTTGCACAGGATAATAGACAGCACCACAGAAACATGATTCAACAGCTATTATTTGCTTGAGTTGTCAATCTTTAGAATTTTAACAACAAGAGATGCTTAGTAATGCTGTACATTAGTACCCCTTTCTACTGTAGACATGTACAATAAACATACCAAAAGAAAGTACTGTTCAGTAACCAGTTGTATAAAAAAATAATGTAATTGTTTAATACCCATGGAGCACCAAAGGGCTCATGTCTAGGAACTGGTTCAAAGGTAACTGTGCATTCCAGATCGAATTTGAATTTGGAAATGTTGGTTTTTGTGGAGAGAGTTAAACCCAAGTAACTGGAGAATACCATCAGAGCAGGGACAAGAACCAACAACAAGCACAACCCACAAATGACATCAACTCTGGGAATTTAACCGGCCCATATTAGTGGGAGGCGAGTGCTCTCAACACTGCACCACATTACTTTTGAGTCTTACATATTTCAGTTTATTGTTTTGGTCCTTACCTTATTGTTGGTGCAAAACTAAGTAGGAGATCAAGCAAAGCTGACAAACACTTGTGCTTCACAACATTTTGAAACTGTAAAAAAAATAGTGACAAGCACAAACACAGATATAAAAGATCCTGAGCTACTATTCATGACAAATTAGCACTGTTATGAAACTGGACAACAATAAGTTAAGACACTTTTTTGTAATTAACCAAACTCATAACATCAGTTTACAGTAAAATTCAATCTGGGTTACACCAACCCACAAGGACTTTATTAATACCTGCTGAACTGCTGTCAAGGCTGATGAACAGGGAATAACCTGGAAATTAAAAGCAACATCACATCTTAACCCTTTAAGCCCCAGTATCAACATAAATATTCTCCTTACTGTTCATGATTGGTTTTTTATAGTACTAGTTGAGAGAATTTGTTTCAACATCAGGAAGATTTATCCTTATTGATCATTTCCTTTATTTTCATGACTTGTATTGTTGATTAACTAGCGATTTTGTAAGGAGAAAAGGTCACTACTGGGAATTAAGAAGGGCCACTTGTCACGTGTCTAATGATTGGTCATAAAATAATACTATTTGTAAGCTATTTATGAAACAAAGAAATTGCAAAATAATAAAAGACAGAACATTTCAGAATTTAGGTGGTTGTTTACAGAAAATAATCACTTACAAAATACCATACCATAAAGTGTTGAATATATGTCCCTCCCCCCTGAAAATACATGAAAGTCCCCCTCCCCCTCCAAATATAATTTCCCAAATCTCTGGCAATGAAATCCTTCTCATAATACATGCAAGCCCCTGGACTGTTACGGTAAGCCGTTTTTAGGTAATACCTAAGCTTAGCATTTTACACTGTTTTCATTGTTTAAACTAGCCAATTTTGTAATAAAAAATTCCCTAGAAACTCATGCTTGCGTCAGTAGGTGCACATTCAAATATCTGCAGTTGACTACTCAAAGATCACATATCTATCGACCTAAAGTTATAACGTGATTCTAACAATACCTTGGTGGTAATTCCATGATTAAGATAAGATAATATCAAAGAGCTTGGTGTACTCCCAAACGTGGCCTGCTGTACAAGGCATCCTGCAAAGGGGGCAAAGTAATTATAATTGCAACAAGACTCAAATTTCAGAGGTCATCAGGGTCGAGTTATTCGAAACCTGATCAGCACTTAACTTAAATCCTGTGAACAAAACTAAGTTGTTATGGTTGCAGTTCACCTGCCGTGATTAGCACTAATCAAGCTTCCAATTACTTGGCTCGGAAGGTGCAGAATTTATTGTATAATAATAGGTTGACTCCTCTCTAAGGGATGACCTGCATTGTCTGCAACATCTCACGTTACTGGTTAAGTTTTAGTTGAATAGTGTTTAAGCTTAACGTAGCTAATAATTGTAATAATTCATAAGCTTCCTGCTCGTATGAAAACATTCCAAATTTTTTCAGTAATCACCTGCTAAGTCCTGGAGGTCTCTTTTATCCTTCCCTGCTAACTTTTTTACCTCTACAAGCCACTGCAAAGGAGTCCACCTTTCTCGCCAGGCTTGAAGAAGAATCTCCGTATTGACCGCCATTTTGAAATTGGAGCTTAGTGGCCTGGCAGCCATCAATGCCGTCATCTAACAACCCGTGAAACGTCTCATTGTTTTTGTCTGACCACGCCGGAAACAGCCGGGAAACAGGCGGTCTTGGCGCGGACGGCTTGATCCACTGGCACTGATCCACAGGCATCTGAGTGGCCTATTCATGTGACTACTTGCTGTAGTTTGATTACCTTCGTTTTTTAATTGATAATAGCAAGATAATTTTTATTCTCGAACAAGTTAAGACAGGCTAAATTTACATGCTTGGAAAAGAATAATAAATTTATAGCTGATTCAATTGCCTACAAATGTTCGAGGCGCCTATCTGAAGCAAAGGCCACCGAGACAATTCGTTCCTTTATCAAACAACCGTAATCAACATACTCAATATTTTAATGAAAAGTAATATACCTTTAGATGATTGAAACCTAGAACTAAGCGTACACCCCTGGTCCAACTCACTGATTCAAGTCCAAAACGTTCACTGTATATATCCTTTACTTACAGTATATCCTTTGGATTTTTAAAACCAACAGAGATCTTCTACTGAATGTCGAAAGGGCTAAAAGGTGTTAAACTCCATTCGAAAACTCTTGAGTTGAGTTGAAGCACTGATCAGCATTATTCAGTAGGCCCGTTAGCACCCTCTACACGATTTAGTTTTAAGCATTGATTCTATGCCAGTTAACTTTGTTGTAAAGCAGCCACTGGAATTCAATGCATTCGTTGCTCTACCAAAAAAAACCCTGCCGTTTTTATAACTGATTTCGGCGTGTCTCTTTCTATCGCTTCATTCTAAGGGAACCGTTTAGATCTGATATAATCCACGAGTGAGTTTTATTTTAAAAGCCTGAGCTCAAGAGTTTTATTTTGGTAATAAAGCCATCAGTTGTGGGGAACACAAAACAAAAATTATCGACGAGTGATCCAATAACCGGTAAATGAGAGCTCTATTAAACTTCGGCTTGATCGTAAGTGATAAATGAGAAAATTGTTTGCCTAGAGACCCCAGACTAATCAAGTAATGTCCAGTGCAATGAGTAAGGTTTTTCCCGGTGTTGAATAGAGGCTAGGGCAATGAAATAATCTTACTCGAGTACATCGTTCAAGGATTTGACCTTACACTCAACATGATTTCTTCTTCTTCTTCTTCTTCTTCTTTTTTTTTTTTTTTGGCTGATAAAAAAGGCAGCCCATTAGTTTATATTTTTAAAATTGAGCTGAACATTAGTGATAACTGACGCACGCAGTATTTCAACTGCAACATGTAGTGACAATTAGTTCGTCCGACTGTGATTGCGCCGTGCTCCAGTCGGGTTGACACCTCATTAGTGACTATATCCAAAACTGTTATACCAATAGGAACCCGTGGAAGCCAAAAGCTACAGACAATTAGCACCTGTTTTCTCCAAAGTTCTGGCTGAGAGGGCGATTGCGCGATCAAGGGTTGTGAAAACTCTTTAGGAACGCAGCCATGCGATAAATTGAATGTCTGTTTGAACAATACAGTACGGGTGTTTATTAGCATATAGTTTTCTGCTTGAGCACGCAACTTCGCCGAGTGCATAACTATGACAGGTATCATTCATGTATTTTGGCCCGTATTGAAAGTTTAAAATTAAAACTTACACGATAACTCAGTAACTTTTTATTTTTGTTGAAAGGAAAACAAACCATAGCGTTCAGTATCAATAAAGGAACATTCGGTGACCAATCTCAAGCAATGCTTGAAACTTAAATCGCAGTTAAAAAATATAGTTAGAATGACAAGTTAATTGACCTTATCTCCATTTTCAAGTTGTCAATTCTTATATACTGCTCTATACTTTGTTCGGCATCATAACCCTGAGCAGATACACGGCTTAGTGGCTCTTCATTAGTACGACTAGAAAATGACACAAGTTTTCTGATATTTCTTATCCCCGCCACCCATTTCAGTATAAGGACAATGATTCAGGTGCAGAAATGATAACAAACAAATGGACCTTACAGTGAAGCGAAATTTTTGTAATTTGCTGGCTTTTAGTATAGTCCATCTTGTCCTAAAACGTGTAAGACCAATTTTATTCTGTTATCCAGGAATGACTAACATTTCGGTTGTAATATAAAAATTGTACATGGATATTATTAAACCGTGATGTATATCTATATATACATCAGGCTTCCTTCACAACGGATGTGTCTTTAATCAACAAAACAAGATAGTATTACTTGTATCACCATAAAATACTTCACTAATATACAAGCTAAATCAAGTACAAATCGACAATAATAGGAAAAGTATAGCAACACTGAGACTAATACACAAATAGTATATTTTTCGGCGCCACTAAACACAGTCTGTAGACAGCCAATATTCGTGAGGTGCTTCGCTAATTATTTTCCGCGTTTACGATCCTTTTACAGAAAATAATTACATTGGTTTATAAAAACAATTACGAGATCTTTACACGCCGTTGAAAAGCAAATAAACAAACAATAAGTTGTACAGATGAATTTAAGTCACTGATCATAAAATTAAATCATCTTTCGTCAACGAGTTTGTGTTAAGGCAAGCAAATGAAGGAAAACAAATGCGCGTACGTGTAATTGTTGGGTTGCGTGTCCCGAAGTTTACTTTCCTTGAGGCGGTCTAATATATTACTCCGAAGTATTAGAGAAGCGTGAGAAAATGATGAAAACGCTTTTAGTATAAGTGGCCGATCAAGACATCTACACGAATATCAAACGCTCAATTCCTGACAAGATTTCCTTTTTTTGGTAACAACACAGCAAATAAAGAAAGCTATCGGCCCAAACAAATATAAATACAAAGAAACTCGTTTTCCCGCGTTCGACCACCTGTTGCCCTACGGAGCAGCACCAGCCAATGAAATCGTGTCATTGCTATTTGTAGCCAATTAAATTATCTCGCTGGGTCGAGGTCGTTTTTTCACAGATTTCGCGTGGTTGACCGCAGGCACAGCTGACAATAGTATTTGTTACTTAAAAATGCTTGTGATATAAAAAGGCGCGAAGCATGCGCCCGACACGAGGATAACAATTGCTGTGAAACAAAAAATTCTTTTGTCAACACACCAAAGAAAGGGCCGGTCGAAAATGAAAGTTTTGGCCTCCTGGTAACCATGAATAATGAGCCTCATTTGAATTTCATGTCCTTTGAAAGAAGATCAGCTATTATTTACATCTCGTTCTTTTGATAAAGGCTTTTATTTTGATCTAGACCTATAACCGGTGGATGTCTCGCACAATGGAAAGTACAACCAACGTGTTCTACGATTTTACTGACGACCAGGGAGCGAGCGATGCTCTGAATAAGATGAGCGATTTTCGAATGGAGAAGTGTTTTTGCGATGTGGTCCTTTCAACGGACGACGGAGAAGAATTTCACGCGCACCGCCTTGTTTTGGCCTCTGTCAGCGCGTATTTCCGTGCGATGTTTTTGACCGACATGAAAGAAAGCCACGAAACAAATATTACAATCAGAGGAGTGGATTCACAGGCGCTGAGAAGTTTAATAGACTTCGCCTACACGTCATCGTTGAGAATTACGTTCTCAAATGTGCACTCCTTGCTATCAGCATCAAGTCTGCTTCAGTTTCTGACTGTGGAAAACGCTTGTTACGATTTTTTGCGGAACAGTATCAATGTCAACAACAGTCTGGAAATATGGAACTTGGCCGACCTCCACGGCTGCACAGAACTTTTGGATCTCGCCGAAAACTTTATTCGAGCCAACTTTGTGGCGATTTTAAAAATCGGCGATTTCAACGCGCTCTCCGTGAAGCAACTTGTGCGACTTTTTTGTCACGATAAACTGAACGTCCCTTGTGAGAGTGTGGTTTTGTTCGGAGCGTTAGACTGGATCAAACACGATATGGCCAATCGACTCGAAAATCTAGAGGAACTTTTGGAGCATGTCCGTTTTCCTTTAATGACGCGCAAATTTCTGATGGATACCGCGGCCAGAGAGGAGCTCATCATGAGTAGCGCGACGTGTCGGCAGTTTGTTCTTGAGGCTATCGACTATCATCTGATCCCCGAGCGAAGGACAAAGAACCGAATCCCGCGCGCGATCCCGCGTGAACGACTCAGTAGATTGCTGTACGTGGTCGGAGGTGAAGGTAAGGACGTTTTTTGAGGTTGACATTACGCACGAATAATAAACACAATTAAAAAACCATTTGCGCAACGATCCGAAGAATATCAACAAGGTCACATCCACAAAAGACCGCATTTTTAGGAATTTACTGAAATCTGATCTATCATCAATTTGACACGACAAGTAATTTTGTCTCCCAGCGTGATTCCCATGTAAAATAGTCTTGAAGATCACGCATTTCTGCAAATTCGCCAAAAAAGAAGTCCCCGCATTATTTTTCCCTTATTGGCCCCGAAAAGAATTGAAACGGGAAGTGAGAGAAATGGACACGCGAGGAAACTCGAGAGGAAGCAGAGAGCAAAACAAGACAGCGGAAATATTCACGTGATCACGTTCTTTTTTGTTGTTGTTTCCGTATATGCTCTCCTTGAAGGATGCCGGTGGTTTATAAGCGCAATGATAATAGTGAGAAAATATAAGCAAAGGCAGAAAAGTTATAATATCTAAAATTGTTTAATACAAAAGGTTTGGGGAGGTAAAATAAATTACAAACATTCTCGTTTAACGTTCATGATATTATGGTAAGATAAAGCATTTATTAATTTTTATTATATAAACAAATAATAACACTGCCAAAGACAGCAGTGTTGTCGAGACTTCCTTCGGACAGTTAAATACGACATTTTCAAGTAATTGACTCTCAAATGCTCTTATTTAAGACTTTTGCGTCAAGTGGGCACTTATCAATTGAAGGATGTTTTACATTTTTATTTATTTTATTCAATATAATTCCAAATTATATCTCAATGCACGAGACAATCTAATAAATTTGAGGTCAGCTTAAAACAGAGTACGAGATTCTCTGGAAGTAGCCTGCGAACGCAGACGTATTTCCGAAGAGAAGTGACAGCCGGAAATACGTCTGCGTTCGCAGGCTACTCTCAGTGGAAGAAGCCACCTAAATCGGCTTTCGCATGTTTAAGTTATCTCGTGTAGGGAAGTTTACGATATAAATAAATGTTAGCTTGGTTTTGTTAATATAACCTTGAAAAAAAATACTATTATGTCTTTTTTTTTGCGTGACCAAAAAGGTTTGTCCACCAAAATAAAATTTACACAAGAGAAGAACCATTTTAAGAATGTCACGTAACTGGATTCCTGTCCCATTTCTTGCCCTTCCCAGTATGCACTTCAGACGACATAGGTATCAAATGTCAGTTTTTGGACTTTTCGAGCACTTGCCTCTGTTCGCCTGAAAAACGCCAAAAATCACGCTTGGTCTGCATGCAGGCTAGTCAAGCACTTCAGTAATTTTTGGGCGGGCGTGATTTTGTTTGGTAAAACTCAAGCCCAAAATTCCAAAGATTACTTTATAAACTGCTTGTATGCAGGAAAACAATGCAATTTAGAATGGAATTCCTTCTGCATGTCCACCGGCTGAGTCTCAGCAGCAAATTGACAGCCAGTAAGCTGATTTTTCCCTGGTTTGCCTGTCCCCAGTATACCCATTTCTGAGTTACTACTCTGGCATTCGTTGACGCCGGATGGCTTGTAAACGTCTCCTATACCTATTAGGGTAGGAGCGACAGGCTAAACTCGTAATAATTTAAGACCCACCGTTTATGTTATAATTTGCAAGAGACAAGCCCCAAGTATGGTAGGAACTCATACCTAGAATAACTTGCCGCCAAACGTTTTTGGCCGATCGCGATGACGCGTAACTGTCAACACGTGCATGACTAAAGATAGGCTAGCAATACGTGCAAACTTCTGTCAAGAACTCAACTGCTTAACTAGAAGGCGGCTCTCCACACCCGCGTTTCAGAACTTAGGGGAAAAAGAGACTGCTCGCAGTCTAACAAAACACCGAGCTAAAAAACTCACTGCGATTAGCCTCCTCTGTTGTACTTTATTCACGCTCCATAAAGCCGTCACTTAACCTTGACAATCATTCTTGATTGCAGAAAACCGCAAAGTTTTAAATAACGTGGAATACTTCGACTTCAATGAGAAGAAATGGCGAGCAATTGCACCCATGATCATTCCTCGCAAGTACGCTGGTTCCGCAATCCTTGACGGTCAGCTGTATGCCGTTGGGGGAGTAAACAGGGAGTACGCTGACCTCGTTACCGTGGAAAGCTATAATCCTTGTGTGGGCCAGTGGACGTCAGTTGCATCCCTCAACAAATGCAAAGGTGACTTCTATATTAGTATACCTTGTGTGCTTGTGTTGAACAACAGAGTGCCAGGAGACAAGGCATGTAAAACTTAAAAATTAAATATTCTATAGTCCTGAAGGAAACACCGTGTCTAAATAAAGATTTTACCTTGCCTTACCTTATGTGTTTGGTCTGGCTTGAATATCCAGTTCACCGGTCCATTGTACACCCCCTCCCCCCTTTCACATCCCCTTCACCCCCCCGGTCCATTGTACACCCCCTTCCCCCCTTTCACATCCCCTTCACCCCCCCCCCCCCTTTCACATCCCCTTCACCCCCCCCCCCCCTCGGAGGGACGGGGGCGCGAGTTGTGGCGGGGTATTCCCATGTAGAAATGACAGGCGTGACAGGCGTGATCGTTGTACCTTTTACACCGGAAACTTTGAAGATAAGTACTGCTTAGGGTGCTAACATGGCCACTGGAGAGGACCGTGATAGGGTCATGGCTGTTCACAGCGAGAGAGTAGATCACGGCTTCGTAAGCTCCTACGTTGAATATGACATAGATCATCAGTCTTGGTAAGACATTGCCGATGACCATAATGATAGCTGGCGAACCTCACTTCACACCTCCCGTAGAACTTCATGACTATAGAATGTGAGTACCACCACAGAGAAGCAGAACGGGCGCTACAGCAAAGGCAACAACCTTCTGCCTTAAATGTAGCAGGGTATGCACCTCGCGTATAAACCTCCCAGGCTACAGCCCTTAGCGAGCATGTGGAAACTGACCCTTCCATTTAATCCTCTCAAGCAAGGACTCCACTATTGCTTCTTGTAAAAAGACATTGTACTGTATTAGAAAATAAAGTCGTTTGTCTTCATTCTGTTTCCTTAGGTGCTCTGGCAGTATCAGTTCTAGAAGGATGGCTGTATGCTGCTGGGGGGTCTCACAACGGCTCTGCACTGAAGAGCGTCGAACGTTACGATCCGATAAAAAATGAATGGACCCAGGTAGCCAACATGCGCTTACCCAGGAGCCACTTCGGGATGGCATCCCTGCAGGGACGCCTGTTTGCCGTTGGGGGGTACTGTGGAATATCGGAAATCGAGCATGTCGAGTGTTACGATCCTATGACCAACAAGTGGGCCGACATGAGCAGTATGAACAAGTCCCGGATGAACCACGCCGTGGTTACGTTCAGCGATCGCATTTACGTCATTGGCGGAAGCAACAGTGTGGGGATTCTGGACTCCATAGAGAAGTACAATCCTGACTTGAACCTCTGGCTCATCATCCGTAACACGATGGATCCGCGGAGTGGGGCAGCTGCAGCCGTGGTGCTGGGAGGCGAGGAAGGACGACAGGAATTGTTCATCATTGGCGGTCATGATCAGCACAACAGAGACACGAACGCGGTTAAAAAGTTGAACCTGAGGTTTGCTGATTACTCCACAGCCACTGCGCCGTGCATGAATCACCCTCGAGTGTTTGCCGCAGTGGCGTGTGCTTAGCCTCTAGCCAAGTTCATCTGTATGTGCGTGGAGTAAACAGAGTCGAGAATTGTTTTCATTGACCTTCGTCCCTTGGAAGAACACTGGTCCGACGAGCCATATTTCAGAACCAGAAGCGAGAAATAAGCGTAAAAAGCTGTCAAAAATTGGCTCTAGAATAAGATAGAGGTGCGTTTATGTAAGCCCTCGCATTCGTTAACGCTGTGAATTTTAGTGAACCCAAGTATTTTACACAATAACTTACCATACGCAAAGTAGGTGAACATAGGGCCGTTTGGTGCAAGAAGCCAAGATTACCCGGCAGGAAAAAGTTCCTTTCCGGGGACCGCAAATAGAGGGTTTACACGGCGGTCATGTTGGAGGACAGTTGCAGAACAATAAAAATAAATATTTGCATAAAAGTAAAGTATATTTCCCAAAACAAAATCATTAATATTTTACTGTTTTATACCTCCCGTGTTATGGGCGCCGTAAAAACTCTCTATTCCAAATCTCGACTCGTCATTGTCAAGAATTGAAATTCATTTTTTCAAAGTGTTAAATTATAAAGTTTAATGAGCAGTTTCTTTTTTTTTTAATATATGAAATGTTTTATCTTTATTCTATTTATTGTTACAGACGCGCAACACCATTCCACAGGAACTTTGACATTAATCTTACGTAGCCAAGTTTAATGTATTCGCACTTTAAACTTTATGGAAGGTAGCAATCAGCAAATTGTTTTCGACAGGTCTACGAGACCCGAAACCGAGCCAACCTTGTGCCCTGGGTCTCTCTTCTTCCCGCCCCCGCTGGGGTGGGGGTGGGAGAGAAGAGAGACCCTGGGAACGACGTTGAAACCGTGCAAGAAAAGCCCCTGTCACCCAGGGTAACGAGACTCCTTCAGTCTGCTGCTGCTGTTCGTGTTTATGAACCGCTACCACTCACTTTTTATCATGTTTGAACTTAACGAGGGAATATCAATAGTAATCAATAACAAAGAGGGATACATCAGATTAGAATCAGTAATTCAGAAACAGAGTAATAGTTGGTGCACGTTAAATTGAACGAAACAAAGTAACGAATAAGGTGCGTTACTCCAAACGTTTAGTTGAGGGGGGGGCGGGGTAGGGCGGAGGAGCAGGGGAGGCATTTGAAATCTTGGGAGTAGAAGTAAAAATTATTATCGTTGCAATTTTTTTATGGGCGGGGAGGGGGAAAATTCCCCCACCAAACTACCCCTTTCCCAGGATTTCCAACACCCTCCAAAGATCAAAACTTTGGGATTGCGGAAGTATTTATTTGATTCGTGAACTGGTGAAGCAAAATATGGGTAACATAAAATGGAAACACTTAAAAAAAATATATGAGAGAAACCTATCTTCTGTAAATACGAGCCATACACATGTAAAAGCTATCGCAACATTTGTTACTGGTTTGGGGGCTTTAATGTTAATGTTATTAAAACACTTTACCAGAAAAACTGCAGTTTTGTTTACTTTTATTACAAATAAAAATTAATGACAAATTATTATTTTGTACGCGTCAAACATTCCTATAAGTTTTAACATGCGTTTCCTTCAATAACTTAGTATTTGAATTACATGTAGCTAAAAAAATTGGCAGGTGCAACAATAGCAATACTCCATCTTGCTCACTTTACCACTGGCCTACAGACAAACTTCTGTGTTTGTGTCTATCACACAGCACCTCACTAATTAATTCTGAGAAGTTAAACCATTACTTTATAGTCGCTTTATGTTAGTTAATTGTCCAATCATTACACAAAAACAACAAACTCTTTGTTTCACCAGCTAATAGGCCACGGGTTGGCACTTTGATATCAATGGCTGACATCTACAAAATCTTTGTTATAACAAGAGTTGTGCTTACTTGCTTTTATGATTTCCCACAATCCTAGCCCTTAACCAGCTTATTAGTGAAGAACAAGGCACAACAAGAATAACATTGACGAGTAGAGGGAGCTGTACATTGTTCGTGCTGCTTACTCTACTCACTGACTTTCCTTCCAATGTCCTCTTTCCCACTAAAAACCTTTTCACAAGCTACACAAGCCAAGCAACCAAAACAAAAGAACATCTGACTGACTTTTTTTCTCTTTTTAAGGACAATAGGATTATTCTTTATAAGTAAGTCTAAAGATGACAAAGAATCAAAGAAACCTGTTTCTTACATGACAGCTGGTCTGTAGGTGGAAATAGAAACTAGTTACCTACATGGTTTTTGTGCATACCTCCTTCTGGAAAACTAATCAATGCATGTACAAGTTTATAGCCAGATGCAAATAGCAGAATTAGTTTTGGAACACTTAAAAGTTCTTGAGAGCAAAACGTACTTTAGTGTCCCAAAACCCAAAGAAACCAGCATCCAATTTCTCCTTACACAATCACTGCTTGATCAAACACACATGTTATGAGAGTATAGAAAAACGAGCACAAAAGATAAAATAGAGCAGTATCTTGGCATTAAAACCAGTAAATTCTCCCATCTCATACCACAAGAAATCTATGGATGGGAGTAAGAAGAAAAGGCGTGTTGATATTGGGGCTTCAAGGGTTAAAGGACCCTAACCATTTTTGATGGTGAAGCAAAATCTCACTGCTTTACGGTAAGTTGTGTTCCTGAAAATATGTTTCATTATCTTTAGTAGTTTCACAGTGATTTCGTTCATTTCAACATCCTCTGAATAAAATATAACAGCCAAACTCTCGCATATAAACAAAAACAACGGTGTGGCAAACTAGGGCCCTTTAAGGTGGGTTTGAGACCGATAAAAATTAAAGCTTGTACTTGCTTCAAGGGCAGTTTTAAAATATGCACAAATTGGAACTTGTCCAGATGGCAGAATTTTGTTACTGATCCGGAATGCATTCTTTGCTTAGCTTCAGAAGTTACATACATGTAGAAAGATAAGGTGTTTGACATTAGCAGGAAAGGGCTATTTATAGCGATAAATGAAACAGCCATGACTGGATCACAATCCCCGAACACAAAGCTGCAAAACAGCTGTAACTCCCAAAAGCAGTAATTGCTCAGATATTCTACAAGAAAGGTAAGTAAATAATGATATATATATTTTCTGCAGCATGTCTAGGGAAATTTCCTTATTTCAATATTCGTAAATGGCCAATGACCTGCTCACACACATAACTGTACTGACATAACTTGAAAATTGTTGCAGGTTTTAAAAGTTTTGTGATTCTGGGGGATTTTATAATGATCTAAACAACACAGACCCTATGGAAAAGTATTGGTCATAAGATATTTTATGCAAAACTTTGCTATCCTATGGAAAGCAATGTGTGAAAGGCTATATCAGACAAGTTCCAGACCTAATCAGTGAACAAACCTTGAAATAAAGTACTGCAGAGTTTCTGGGTTTCATCAAACAAAACACTAGACATCAACAAAAAGGAAAAATTTAAGTTTTTTCACTTTTCTGTTCCATGTGCAATTCAAGCGTTGTTGTTCTGTTTTTCAAGTTCTCTGTAACTGCCCATCCACAAAATAAAAAATCTGACATGCAAAAATCCCATGAAATTCAGAAACACATTTCCAGCATTTGATTATGAATACTTTTCTCCCAGAAAAAAGATTCTTAAACTCCCTTTCTTCCCACTTAGTCTCTTCTATCACAGATATATGCTCCTTCAAGTTGCCATAACAACTTCTGTTACCAATTTGTTTCAAATGTTCTATTTGTGCGGGCCGGTCTATCAATGTTTCAGGTCTGCTTTCCAATCTTCCAGCTCCCTTGTAAGGTTTGCAACTCGCTTTTTCCAGGAATTTACTTGGGCTATGAAGAAAACAAATGGAAAGACATATAACTATGGACAACAAAAGTTCAAAGTAAGTGATAATCAAGGATTAAAGGGACACTGTCACAGGTTGACATGCTCAGTATTGCTCCCCCTCAGCAATCACTGGTTAAAAGGTCCAATGATGTTAAACAGCCCAGAAAGAAACTAGCCTTTCAATCAGTTACCGTTGGATTGCAACATGTTCAGAGGTTTCTGAGACAGTGTTAGTATTGACACAGTGAGTGATTTGCCAAACTCCCACATACATGTAAATAAATTATTTTTCTCTCACATATCTTCACAACTTGCTTAAGTTAATACCTCATTTGAAAACTAAGAGAATGTAGATTCATCTCTACACTATGATATGGTGGTCAAAAGATGCCACATACACCAAAAAAATTAAGCCCTGTTTCACTTACTGTTGGGTTCAATGTAACATGATCAGAACTAACTTACAGCTGTAGTAACAACTCTCAGTTCACCACCAACGTCTCGCATAAGTGAGTTTTCTTTTACATTTCTCAACAGATTGCCAAGCTTAAAATGCATTTAAAAGCTCAGAAAATGTAGATTCAACTGCAAATGACCAAACATTTTGCTGTGTTCTACTAAGTTACCACCAGGTTGAAGTGCAATTTTCAAGTCATGATGCCCACAATAGTATTTCAGTGGTAACTTTTGAGCTGCTGTCAACAGTTTAAGAGTGTATCTCTTTTGTTTTCCTGAACTGTTTATTTTCTTGACCACAATGAAGCACTTAAAGACTGGGAAGGATTGTGAAGAGGTCAAATGAGGAGGAAAGCCTCATTCACTGCATAGACATTCTTGGGAACAGTGCATGCAGCATCAACTGGCAGCCACAAATTATCTGGTACAAGAAGTGTCATACCTCAAAGCATGACTGAAATATAATTTCATTCCTGAATATCCTCTTATGACTGAAATCTTTCCCAGTCTTGTCCTAGCTCGATCTCTTCCCCAAACCGGCTTTTTTCCCTCGAGTTGTCCTTTGTTGGAACCATGGCTGCTTTCTTCATTGGACCCCGTTTTGAATTTGGTGAATCAAAATTTAGCCTAATGTTTTTCAAGTTTGAATGTAAAACTTATGCACGTGCTGATTATGACAGTTGCCCTTTAACAAGAACTAGCCATTGCTAAGTGAAATGCTAATTTCAAATTGAACCAAGAAACCACTTTCACAGGAGTCAAAAGGTATAATTATGATTTTTTGGAATGCTGAAATGCAGCACATGAAAATGGTGACAGTGTACTGGCATTAAGCCATTTTCATTGATCAATCAGATTGCAGATCATGACCAATTTTACCAGATGTTTTGCTAAATAAATCTGGGTACAAGATTAACCACAGCTAAGTAGGATGATGCACTATGAATTGAGTTCACAAGGTGGGGATTTATGAGGGGTGATCTCTGCCAAAATTATGTTTCAAATTGTGTTATGCAGAATCTCCAATTTTTCTTATTAGCAATCAAATTCTTTTCTAACGAGATTGGAGCGGTAATTGACATACCACAAAAGAAATTGAAGAAACAGAACAGAATTTAAGACACGCCAAGTGAAATAAAGACATTATAACAGAAATTGAAGCAACAGAACAGAAATTACAACACAGTTAACAACCGATCCAATTTCTGTTCTGTTGCAACTGAGAAACCTCTGTTGTTTGTGCCCCTTTGCTTACATGACTCCGGGCTGATGTCTCATCGCCATTCATTGTTGTATTGGTCGCTGTGTTGCTCCGACCCTCGGTCATTTCTTTAACCTCCTCTAACAAGGAGATACATCGGGCTGAAAGTCCTCCCTCGCAGGTGCTTTCCTCTCGAGCGGCCATTTCAAAAAAGGAATTAATTTTCTATACGCGGCAGCGCGGCAACTTCATAATCGAATGTATTTTCATAAATTATAATGTGGAACTAGTTCTTACCCAGGTCCTCCTCGGTTCCCCGTTTGAGCCACACCCTCATCAGAACAGAAATTGAAGCAACAGAACAGAAATTGGATCGGTTGTTAATTGTGTTGTAATTTCTGTTCTGTTGCTTCAATTTCTGTTTTAATGTCTTTATTTCACTTCGCGTGTCTTAAATTCTGTTCTGTTTCTTCAATTTTTTTTGTGGTATACCAATTACCGCTTCAATCTCGTTAGAAAAGAATTTGATTGCTAATAAGAAAAATTGGAGATTCTGCATAACACAATTTGAAACATAATTTTGGCGGAGATCACCCTTCATAGTGATTAACATAAAAAAGTGTGTAATCCTTTGCAAGTTGTTAGGATAATTTATGGCTTTCAGGGATACAATAAGCCTGGAGGTGGAAAATTAAGTGCCTAAGACTTGACACTTCTTTAGTTTTATAGCTGAAAACTGTATCTGGTTCACTCTTTCTCTTACATGTAGATGTGACCCAAAATTTCTCCCTGTGATCAATCAAGTTTAAATGTTGGAAATCTTGTCTTTCTACAGCTGCATTCTAACTTTGTACAAAAAACCCTTGATTAGTCCAGGAGTTCTCTCCTTTTTTCCATAACAACAACAACAACAACAACAACATTTTCCCTCAACTTATCACTGTTTTGATAGCTACATAGATCATGTACTTAAATATTTTGGATTATGACTTGTATCGTTTTGCTCTTGCAACAAGCCACTGCGAAACGTTGATCACCTAACACTTGATGTCCCTTTCAGTCGGACAGAAGCTTTTAAGTATTCCTTTTTTGTTTGGCTTTGCCACCAGTGAAATGAACTACCTCTTAATATTAGGGAGTCCAACACCTTATCAGTCTTTTGTAAGAACTTGATTGCCTTCTTTTATGATAAATTTAATGCAAAATTTTCACTGTCATTCAATTTCTTTTTGTGTATATATAACTAGTTGTTAGAGACTATCTATAATATATTTGGCAGCATATTCCAAAGAATCCTGTATTCTGTTTTAAGCTGAGCTCAAATTCATTAGATTGTTGCATGCAATGTGATATAATTTGGAATTTGATTAAATGAATAAACTCTTACTTTTCAGTTTGTCGCGTTGGCTTTCCAGCATCTTTGCCTCTGCCTCATTGTTAACAGCTTCAGTTTGTAGATTCCTGATCTGCTGTTCAGTTGTCTCAATCTTGTCTTCAAAATAATCCTCACGCTTAGAATACCGCCTGTGCTTCAGTTCTAAATTAATGACCCTAACTGTGTCAGCATCTGCCTCTTCGCCCAATTTGACAATCTTGGACTCAGCTGTGTTTAATCTGGCTAAGAGCTCACTTAGTTCTGCTTTCATACTGCTGTATCTGACTTTGGCATCTCCAAGCTTCTCCTCTTGCTCATCTGCCTGCTTTTTGGCATCTCCACACTTCATCTCAAGCATAACTAGTTGATCATCAACTTCAAATTCTTTTGATTCAAGGGCCTTTCTGATCTTCTCGCTTTCTTCAGCTTCCTCTTCTCTGATTGCATGGCCTTGTACTGTTTCTGCTGTCTCCTTTTGTATGCCTTCCAGCTCTTCCCTCTTCTCTTTGATCTTGGCTTTGAGTGCTTCTGCCTCTTCCTCAGCCAAGTCTGCCCTCTCCCTTGCAAGCCTGTGGTAGCGTAGCAAATCCTTTTGCCTGTTCTCTGCCCGCTGAATGTCTTCCAGAGTTTCCTTAGCTTTCCGTTTAAGAGCATCCATGTCAAAGGTGCAACCAAAAGACAACTAAGTGACACCAGCAAACACTAGATTGGCAAACCTGTTTAAAAGAGCACAGAAATGAGATGTATGAAATAAAACTACAAAACAGCTGAAAGGGGCATTTTCACGACGATTTTGCTGTATTTTGATCAAAACTGCTCAAATATTTTGACAATGAAACTGTTTTATAACATGAAATTGCTCTTACAACACAGGGAAGAAAATTATTAAGGTTTTTCTTCCACGAAGAACAACCATAATAAATTTTTAGCGACTTATCTAAAATACAAAGAATTTTTTCAAGTTCTAATCCATTTCCATCCTAGCCATCCGTAGCCAAACATAATTAATACTAGTTTCTGTGCACTAGTAGGGTTATTGTTAACAAAACTAAACCATTATCTTAACAATCCATTAAAACAAATACGTCTTTTTGGCTATTCAAAGTGACACCAAAAATAGGTGACACTGCCCCTTTAAATGGTGACAAAAAATCTTATGACCTTTGCACATGCCATAAGCATTTTCCAACAATTTACCAAGTGAGAGCATATTGCTCTTGTTGTTTTGGTGACTAGATTTCAACTTGGACACCTACATCTGAAAACATTGTTCCCAACCTATTTGAAAAGTTAATTTTGGACTCCATTTACTAAACCACCTGTCAGCACGACCATCACCACTGAAGCTACAAGCAAGTCAGAATTCCCCACTTGACATCTCATTGTTGGACAATTATTGATTAAAAGGTGTATAAGGTGTGACAGAAGTTTGCCAGTCACAGATATACAGTACCGCTCAAAAGTAAGTTACCAGTCTTGTCTCATTTCTAGCGAGAAAAAGTCGCGTCTCTCGATACGAGATTCTTGTCTCGAGGGATAAGAGTCTCGTCTCGCGAGAATCACTGAAGCGGAAATTTTGGAATTTTACCAAGTGTCTTGCAAGAAGAAAAACAACTGACTGAATTTCTCGCGCACTTGTCTCGTGATGCTTTTATCTACACTGTGCACTGTATACTGTTTCTTGACCTATAAGCAAGTGTCAAGAATCTGAGCATTTTTAAAAGTTCTGACAAAAAGTTGAATAAAGCCCACTGAAAATGAGATGCAGGAGATGAGACCTGGAATACAACTCAGTAGCTGGAAGTCAGACAATTGTGTGAAAGGTTACAAGACGGTGCAAGACAACGAGACAACATTTCATAAATTATGTGGTCCAAAACTGTCCTTGCCTTGGGAAGTCGGGATTCAAGGACAGCAATGAAAAAAAATTGAGACTGCAAAACCTAGGTTTATAGGGTCATGTTTTGTGTCAAAAGACCCAATTTTATGACCAGCAACTATGATAAGAATGACATTTTGTTAACATAATGTGCACGGCAATAATCCATGTCACAGCTACAGCTGTACTCTAGATCGAAACAACAAGAATTCCTTGGACAAAGCAAACAGTTAAAATAGGACGGTGTAATTTACAGAAAAAGACCACCAACCCTTTCAAACATCACATTCAAATAGACCAACACATACAATAGAGCAAGAGAAGCAGTAAAACTCAAAAACTCCCAAATATAAGCTTACTATCTCGCACATGCACACTATAATAATTTCAAATCAAGTCCGATTGTTTGGATTACACAGGTATGAATGTTGCTTCTCATGCAAAGCCTTTCCTGCTTGTTTAGGACGAGTTGTGAGTCGTAATAAGGTAGAAATCGGGACAAAATCCTACTATTTTAGAAGGTTTTCCTTCGCTTGTCTAGACAATAATACCAATTCATAAACAATATGGCGTCGCACGCACAACGAAAGATGAGAATTTTGCTTTGAATTTGCGCCAAACTTCGACAATAGAGGGGCACGATTTTGACATGGCATCAACGGTATCTAATTCATAAACTAGAGAAATAGAATGGTAAAAATCACCTGAAATGAAGGGAAAATATCCAAATTCGAAGATTTACAACCACACCTCGCCTTTTCAGGGCGTGCATATAAAATTTACATCACGCAATACTACGTTGTGTATGCCTACACAAAGAATATTACAACGATGGAGGATCATTCCATTTGGAGTACTTCTGAAATTATGGGCGTCTGGTCAAAGTGATGCAATTTATTACTTCTTTTGGGTATATTACAGCTGATGTTCATACATTGTGCATGTTATCCATCTTCAGTGTTAAGACAAGCTAACTCATTTCGTATTTTAATAAATATGCCGAAAATTTCCATCCGGATGGTTTGCGTAAATGGTAAGCGCCCTAAATGTCTTCTCCGCGCGCTTTTTATCGCCGACACGCGGAAAAGCTGAAAGATTTTTTGTGGCTCCAACATTGGCTCTAACTCGGTCCGACGGAAAAAAGGTCGTTACTTCGCCATTTTTAAAGCAACAAAACCACTGAGTAACCTTTCAATGTTTCAAGAAGCTCAATATTTTACATGTAAACGGAAGGTCACTTCACGGAAGTTTTGTTTCCCGAGGTCATGAGCCAAAAAGTGAGCAAGTATTTCGCTGAGGTGAGCTATATATCATAAGCTTAAGTTCCGAATTGAAAGGAAATTTCGTTTCTGTTAAGCTTAATCCCAAATATTACTAAACCAGATGGCATGTTTGTTTCTTTTCCAGTACTAAACCTGGTAAAATTTGAAAGGTAAATAGGAGACCCAAAAAGGAATTTAAAATTTGTTCCATTCCAGAAGTGTAGCTAGCCAAAGGTGGCATGTGCATTTTCTTTGCTTCTCACTCGCCAACGAACCTTTGAAATAAGCAACTGATATTTCCGCAGAGCAAAGACACTCGAATATTTCAAAAAGGGGACTTTATAAACCTCAATTTCGCATCTTAAACTTTCTTGCTTTTCTCTGACGGAGACAGGGAACTGACTGTGGACCATTGTAAGTAGGCCAAGAGGGTGTTGAAAATTTCAGTCATTGTTTTAATTACATGTGTGCTATACTGACCAAACGTAAGAAACTTTATTTTAGTCATTTTCTTTACTGCTTTTCAATACGATGTAAATTCAAGGATTTATGAGTTAAAAACTATCACTTTATCATGGAGCAGTTCCAGTTTTGTCGACCTAAAGGGAAGTGTCTGCTGCGATCTTGCTAACTAGTAAGACTGAACATATTTCTTTAAAGTAACTACGCTTAGCTAAGCGACTTGAAAATAATAAAAGACCTCTAGGGTCAGTCACGGATTCGCGCCAAATAACGGTTTTACTTAACAGGCAGGCCTTTACTATAACACACAGACGTTGCTTTGACTTCTAAGGGCACCAAATTGTCTTTTGCCTGAGACAACAGGGGTAACTTAGGAAAGTGGTCATGACAAGTTTGTTCGAAGAGGAACCCACTTGTCTGGGATAGGGGTGGGGGGGGGGGGGTTGGTTATAGAACACTCCAGCTATCTCCTGAACATTACAGACAAAATTTTAATGGCTTTAAAATTTGAGTTGACAGAGAAATATTCAGCTAGCAAGAATCAGCTTTCCAAGATCAACAAAAGAAAAAGTGAGGTTTGAATCTCATTGTAATTTTTTACTGCTGGATTGAGAGGTGACTATGCAATACTGAGACACCATCTTTTGAGGTTGAGGAAGGAGAGGGTAGGGAAGGGGGGAGGGGGGGTGCAAGCAGAGACTGCCATGTATTTTGTGGTTTGGTGGGTCCTGTTAGGAGTATAGCGGTTTTGACCACTTCCCTTTTAAGTCCTTATACAGTTAGGAAAAAAAATTAGGTATAGGTAGTTTATTTAACAGATAAGGGAATACCACTACTTAACCCCTAACTTGACCATAAACTTCTAATTCCATCCCAACTCTTTTCTGGGCTAAAGTCCTAAATTATGTTACGAAATTAAAGAGTGCCGCCCTTCTTTTCCGCTGCACTGCCCAGACGTGTCTTTGTGTAATTAAGTTCCCAACAAAGGTGCAGTTTGTTATCAGACTTAGAACGTGTCTGCACTGATACCACACCGCAGCAAATTAATTTCTCACGTAGGGAACGAAGGTGCCGTTTGTTATCAGACTTTGAACTTTAATAGGATCGTAAAAAAATACCCAGTTTGTACTGATACCACACCCACAACAAATTAATTTAGTCACGTAGAGATGGGGC
Organism: Pavona decussata; assembly: GCF_977016875.1. Lineage (NCBI taxonomy): Eukaryota > Metazoa > Cnidaria > Anthozoa > Scleractinia > Agariciidae > Pavona > Pavona decussata. Next base: position 1,272,864 of record NW_028145650.1, read on the forward strand.
GTGAAGAATAGCTGAGTCATGATAGTGAAGTCGGACACTCGAGATAAACTGAAACAAAGCAGATGATCGATGCTATTGTTGAATTCGAGATCATGAGCGCATAAAATACATTTAATTTAATGCTTCATGTTTTTAAAGATTTGGAGACGAGTCACCACAAAGCCGAGTAAACAATGTATCCAGACGGTAGTACGTTTGACAGGGGCAGAAAGGAAAAAGCATTTATTCCATTATTGACGGTAGATTAGGGACGCCCACACTCACTGTTTTTTGTGTCCGCTACTCCACAACGACGTTTTGTCATTCGCTTTGCACGTTCTTGGTGAAAGTTCGCGACTCTGGGAAGCAATTCAAAACAAACTCCCTTCCTTCGGAAAGAAAACCCGGAAATGTGTGAATTTAGCTACTCAAGTAAACCGGCAAATTAAACATTGCAGAGCTTTTTGTTCGCGAACGGGATATCTGTTTTAAAAAGAAAGGAAAGGAAAAATTTAAAAAAGCTAGGTTGTCATGTCAAAAGTTTTACATGTCAGTTGTCGCATACAAAAGTTGTGTGTTAAATACTGTGAGACTGGGAAGCCTTAAGGTGATAGTCAAAACCGGGGAAAACTAAAACGTATTAAACAAACAAAATTAGGATAATTGCCCACGGACGACAACCGGAAGTTGAAAGTTTCGCCTTGGACGGATTCTGACACATCACTGCACTATTGAATAGTGAACTCAAGACTTTCTCAGTCTTTGGCCCTTAAGCAACCGGAAACAAACCAACAAGGATTATGTTCAACTTCCGGATGTTGTCCGTGACTAAACAAGGTCTGTGCTTAGAGAGGCATGCGCAGTGTCAGCTTTTTGTGATGTTTCTTTGAATGGCCAAAAACAGGAGCCCATCCTGCCAAAAAACATAGTGGAATCGACGGAAACGTTTGAGTAATGGTTCAGTTTTGATAACAATAACCCCATTACTACACAGAAACTAGTGTTAGTTATCTTTGGCCACGAATAGCCAAGATTAAAATGGTCTAAAATGGATTGCAACTTGAAAAAATTCTGGTCAATTTTTCCTAGTTCTTCTAGTGTATTTTGGAAAAATCGCAAAAAACTGATTAGACTTTGTTCTTACCAGGAGAAATCACTTAATATTTTCTTCTCGGTGCTCTAACAGCAATTTGATGTTAGCGAAAAGGTACAATGTCAAAAATTTGAGAAGTTTCGGTCCAAAAACAGAGGAATCTCCGTGACTGAGGTGTCCCGTTAAGTTTCCTAATCAATAACTATTTTGAGCTCATAGCCTGTATCGAAAATTGAGAGAAAGACTTGTGCAAAGCAAATTGCGTGATGTAAATCGCAGCCAGCGTATCAGTACAATCTGTAGAGTACACTGTACGTAATTTGGCGTAGCTGTCCCGAGGAAGGAACACTACTTGGTGGTATCTTTTCAAAGATATGACTCGGAAATCAGAGATAAATTAAATAAATTAAAAGTAGTAAAACATAGAACATTTAATTTTATACAGAATGTTCATATTCAGTTTTTCAACCAGAAACTGAAATTATTTCATTTGACCCGGAAGTAGTCTACCTCGATGAATAGCTTTTACACTGTAAAAGCTATTCATCGAGGTAGACTGAGTCTGCAAAAATAAAATACTCCCTGGAAAAAACCGAAGATGCCCTCTTATGTCAAAACGTGTTATTCGCGGCTCTACTATGTTTTTGCCTTCTCGATTTGACGCACTAGCGTGGAGTAATCTAATCCTGTCGAGTACGGAGCACTAGGCTGAGACTCATGGTTATCTGTTAATACTGTTAAAGGTCATCTACTTGGTTGCCGCTGGCTCACGTATCATCAAACGAATTTCGAAAAATAACTGAGAAATCCATACTTTCGCCATTTGACTTCTTTATTTCTTGGTAAGGCAGGCCTTTCAAACATGTCAGAGAACATCGCGCCAAGACTACACAGAGATATTGGGGAGTGGTAGAAGAGCACCAGAAAAAAACAAAAACCGGAGTTGCCTAAACACATAGTCAAATCGTGAACTATCGTAAGTAGAAGAGGGAGAGAGAGAAGTGCTCGTACAGCCCTATTACATTTTCAGATCACCTAATCCTTATCTTATCATTCAAAACGTGTTAGTCGCAGCTCTACTGTGTTTTCACCTTCTCGCCGGATTTGACGCTCCAGATCAAAGCGAAGAGTCGAGTAATCTAATCTTGTTGAGTACGGAGTACAGAGTACGGAATCACTCATGCATGGTTATCTTCTAAAGGTCATCCCTTGGTTTGCCGCTGGCTCACGTACGTATCAACAAGCGGATTTCGAAAATAACTGCAAAATTAATACTTTCGCCATCTGACTTCTTAACTTTCTGGTAAGGCAGACCTAGCTTTCAAACATCAGTCAGAGAAGACAACTCTTGGAGAAGATCATGGTTAGAGTTCACAGAAATATTGGGGGTTGGTAGAAGAGCACCAGAATTATTTTATCCGTTGGATCGCATACTCCGGCAGTGCTCTGAACTTCTTACGTTTGTTTCCAAGTTTTCTACTCCAAAAGAAACGACACGTCACTTGACCACTCAATGATCAGTTACAACGCCTTTTGTGACACAATAGAAGCCGATTTTGTGATTTTAGGATCAACTTAAAAAGTCAGGTGTAAAATCGTCAATGTTAAAATTTGTAGCGTTCAAATATTCAGTTAGTCTATTGCATGAAGAAAATTCCCTCTGTCCTTGTCCTAGGACACAAATTGATGGGATTGTATTATATATTGTGAGCTTCCGACGGCTTAGAGTAAACACAAGGGCACTCGTTTAAAGCTGTGAATCTAATTATGGTAATTCCAACCCGCACGCCATATAGCTTTTAATTATACACAAATGGCTAACATTTTAACATTCTTTTGTCTGCATTCAAACTAGCCCTACTAGCTTCGATCAAGGTGAAATATCCTTCTGATTTTTTAACTCAAGAACGAGGTTAGTAAGGCTAATTTGAATACAAGCAAAAGAATATTAAAATGTTAGCCATTTTTGCACGGGGTCTTTTGCCGAATATGGCTCGAAAAAAAAACCCAAGGTTGCAATTTACGGGCTTTGGTTTTTTTCTCGATACACAAGAATTTCGTGCCACATGATTATAAACTGAGCGCAACTGCACAAACCCAATTTTTATATATTATACACCTTGTTGTGAATAATTCCCCTATCGTCGCCGCACTTTATGCATACTGATGAGCCTGAATTGTCCCCTGCGCGCAACCTAACGGAAATTCGTGATAACAGGAGACCATGGGTACCAGATGATAACGGTAAAAAAATCCTACCTTTTGCACGAAAGACAAAATATATCACCGAAAACTAACCTATCAAGAAACTATAACTTAGTATCAGTTTGCTAGTTGTTCCTTTGTACCGGCCTATTCTGACAAAAAACAGCAAAACTGATTTCATGTGTTTTACAAGAGAAGAATAACTATTTGCGAGATCACCGATTACAGGTGTCTATTTTGCCATTTGTTTACTTTCTTCCAAACTCAGGACACTTTCACAACGAGGTGCTGAAAACGTGACTTTGTCCATATATTATCATATATAATTAGGTGCGCTGAGAATGAAAACAAGTTACGTAATCCGGGCCTTTACAAAGTTTGTCTTTTCAAAGCCTTTCACAAAAACATCTCTTCACATTTTTTGGAAAATATTAATCAAGAGTGGCTTGAGAACATAAGTTAATACGTTCTTACGATCGTGTAATCAATACACGATAGCCTTGCTAAAGTGAGTGGACAACGGTTCTGTTTGATTCATCAAGCGTGGGACCCACTGTCCGGAGGCAGGCATGATTATTAGCTTAGATGATACGTTAATCGTGTGCTTATCGATGCACTGATACGATGTACGAGCTACGTCGAGAGGTAATTTCCGTCGTTGCGTCCTCCCATTTGTGTGGGCTACGCATGCAAGGTTTCTTGTGATCCGAGAGATCTACCTCTAAAGCCAAATCTTCTTTTTTTTTTTAATACCTAAACCTAAATACCTTCCAAGCTACTTATAAACACTATCAAGTGGCGGCAGGCGCCTTAGTTTTTCTAGTTTCATAGTTTACTCGTGCGGCCACCGTCAGTCAAGCGCCCTTCCTCGCTAGTTAAAAAATGTTAGGAATACTACTACAAGGGACAATAAATTGTCCAAAACCGAGCCAGTTTGTTGATGCTAGAGGCCAAAATGTAAAATTTTAAAGCCATTCCAAGGGCATATTAAAAAAATACTAAAAACGGAACATCAAATATATCACATCGGATGAAAAAAATAAAATAAAATAAGAAGAATATCAAATTTGACGTCAGGACTTGGTTAGCCTCTTCTAGATCAGAAATGTGAAGTACTACTAAAACTGTAAGAATCATTTAACACAGTAGACAGCACTTGAGCCCATGAGACTTAAATATTGTATTTTTCTGAATGGTTCTGTATTTCTAATTTTTTTCCGGCGGGGAGGGAGGGGACAGTTTTATAATCCTTAACTTTTTCGAATCGTTTTCACGAAACATCAGAAATACGCATAAGTTTTTAGAGCTAAGTTTAATAAGTCAATTTAAAAATAAATGACCAAAATAACACCAGTCTCGCTAAACGCAACCTAACCACACAATTGCTTATGTCAACTCAAAATCAAATAGTCCGGAAGCGGAAATGAACGTTGATATATCACAGATCACAACAGGTGGAGAACGGACACGCGATGATTGCCGTACAAGGTATACAGAAGTGCGTTTACAATAGGGGGCAATTTTGTTTCAAAGCTCCGCATTGAATAACATGGAACTTGAGCACAAAATGTTATGTACGAACTAAAATAGAGTACAATGATCAAGCGAAGCAACGAAGTACTTTGACAAACACCACAACAATTTCAAAAAATAAGAACGTTATAATTAGCACACAACAACACAAGGTTGTTTTGTTTTACGATTTGTTTTTCATTTTTGCAAGAATGTTTGGGTTATCTCAGGCGACCTTGAGACTTTCATCTTCTTTAGCTTTTCAATAGCAGGGCACGCACGCACCGCACACTCTTGCAAGATCTTTATAATGCGACCGGAAATTGTGAAAATGCGACTAAAGAAAACAAAAACAGGCATCCTTGTTGGTAAATATTTTGCTGGTAAGCACTACCAACATATAAGTTGACGAGATAAACGACATTTGGCTAACGGATAAAATCAAACAAGATTGTAGGCGTACGTTTGCTCTTCAGAGAGGTACAAGCAGAATATTGCATGCTAACATTAACATTCTAAATGGGAAATCCAACCACGAAACTCCCTCGCAACGAATGCACTGAACAATAGAGTGCGTGGGCCGAGTGAAGATCTCAGAACATTGGTAGCTAGCTGGTGTACACAGCACATGGGACTTAATTGAATATCATTCCTTTATTAGCATTTTATGGAAACACAGCTTTTTAAGTCTGTCCACGTTGGCCAGTTGTTTAGATGAAACAAATCTATTCGCTAACCATGCGATGCTCACAGGCCGCGTGGTCTTTACCTGGGTGTGTGGGCGACTGCTGAGGAATAGTGGACGATGATGACCTGCCTTGCATCTAAGTTTGAAAGATTTACGAATATCCAGTGTAAAAACGCAAAGGTGTCTGTAGCCAGGTTTTCCTCGCGAAGCTTGGACCTGGATACGAAAAATAAATGAATAAAAAAATAAATAAATAAACAATTTGTTACCAAATTGGATAAGATGACAAATAGTACTGTACATTAGCACTCATTAAAGGGGCAGTATCATGGGAGATCGATGGGAGATATCGTGATTTTTGGCCAAAATTCACTACTGAAATTTAAACTTTGAACATTGTGTTAACTAATTTCTGAATCGCTAATTTAAAGAAATGTTAATAGTGATTCTAAGACGAAAGGTTGAACCAAAATATAGTACAACCGGCGATTTTTAGTACGTTACAACAGCGAAATTTGAAAACGTCCGCCAGACGTTTTCAAAATTTGAACCCCTCTCTATCTTGGTCATCTGCCGGCGAAAATATCCTTGGATAGTTTCTTTGCATTCTGATAGTCTTTTAATGGAATTTTGTCATTATATCTTGGCTGCTATCAACCGAATAGCGTCTTTCCGATTTTCGATGTGTTACTAAAAATAGCGTGATACTGTCCCTTTAAATGGTGTCACTTTAGGCTTACAGATCCGTAGATCAGTTGATATTATTGATAACAGCGCTTGTGCATTTCACAAAATGCTTTATTTTGCTCCTTATTTTCCGAGTAAAGATCGTTTTTGTAATGTCGGAAGAAATTGGAAACAATTATCAACAGTTTTGTCGGTTGTGTTGTCAACGTTCAATTAAGCTCTAACTGCGCGCTGTCTTTGAGACAATTGCTTCCGGAAGCATCCAAATCAACTTCCGGTTTAATCTATAGCATGTGGACGCCCAGCATAGCCAAAGCTATGTTTAACCACGTGACCACCCACGCATCCGTACTCGAAGATCGAAGAAAAATTTTTGCATTGAGAAATGAATAAATAGATTGATCACTCTCCCATGAAACCGATGAAAGCTGGGAGGTCAGCATTGGTTTAGTTTATCGTTTTAAAAGTTGACTTGTCTGTCGCCGTCAGCCAAAGACGACCTGTTCTAGACGGAATCCAATACTGCGCTGAGAACGTTTACATCATTACCACCAAATAAAGTGAACCAAGCAGATTATCGACACTTGCCGACAATGTTCGGGATTGGCTCGTATTTGTTCGGAAATGGTTGTCATGGTTTTGTTGTGGAATAATTTTGCCCTCCCACGCAAGTATCACGCAGGTCTGTCGTTTTTCATTACGAATGTTTAACGAGCCGTAACGCCTACGATTATATGCATAATTGGTTACAACACCAAAACCGTACGCACAGGCGATCGGTAGCTCATTTCGCACAGTATTTGCCACACGAGGATACACAGCCCTGCGGTGTCAAAGCAGTTCAGAAAATATCAGGCCATTTCCAAGCGCTGAAGCCAAGATCTAACAAGAAGACCTCTCCACGCGATTCGAATTGGGCATGTTAACAATGGCAAATCCACGTTTTCCCGCTTATGAAGGTAACTATTTTCTAAACATTTTTTAATAAGTCCTACTGGACGAACGTCGTGTCATTGGTGGATCAGTATTCAATCGCAGGAGAAAAAACATAACTCCGTGGGCAGAAATTTCGAAACATTAGATATCTTGAACCATGTGAAAAAAATTCTATTTCTCTCGCGCTGTGCCGCTGTTTGGATATAATTTACACGGTTTAAACTGCCCCTTCATCGCATGAGTGACCATCACTTCACCTACACATATAATTTGCCCTTATAGAATAAGCTCAGCTTTGTGTAAATAGAAACGTAACATAAAGTAGGGCATTCCTATAGCACCAACGTAGTAAATGACAACAGTTTCTAGAACTTGTAGGCTGTTTGAAGTGTGTGTCAGTCACATCGGAAACGCTTTCCCACACAGATCACTTGTATATATAACTTTTGCTCGACTAATACGTGTGTTGATTTTTTTGGAGGTTTGACTTAATCTTTTTGGCGTAATATCCTCGATTTTTAAAACTATTGTTTCAAACCGTTAAAGCTGAAGACTGTATACTCTATAAATCTTAAAGCTCAAGAAAGTGGCAAGAGTGGATACTTGTGCGCAGTTATTTTTCAAAGAGAAGTCTGTTTTGAAGGTTCTGTTCAATAAGAAATATATGCAGCACTCGCCCACACGTTTCTGTCACATTCAGTAATCCTCGATAAACTACTGGGAAAAGAAACTCAAGCTCATTCTCCATTTAAAGTTTCGCAGTTGAAAGTGCTTTCTTCCGGGTATCAATTGGTAACATTAACGAAAGGCTGAATTCCTGTGTCCAAAACTTCAAGTCATATATGTAGTCCTCCCAACCGACGTGCGTGGGTGTTATGAAGATCTAGTGACTTCGACTTAAAGCAGGCGCTAAACATTATTTGTCATAATCTTCTTTTTTTCCCTTGAATTCCTTCGGCGAAACAGAAACTTAAAGCCAATAGAGACCTTCGCAATAACAAGGGTTGTTTAAGACGAAAAGGTGGGCACACTGTAAGCCTGAAAAACGTTACGTTGCACAGATGAACTCCCCCAGTCCCACCCTTCTGGTTCAAAGGGGTAACCTCCTTGGACGTTTATTTTTTTTTTATTGGTATTTTATTCATTGCATCTTTTCTCAAACACTGGACTCAGTCAGATGCAGCCGCCGTTTTCGTGAAGGGATTAACCTATTTCATAACATCACATTGATAAATTTATGATAAATTCAAGTCGACTCCGCAGTTTGCGCCCACGAGTTGCATTTGCCACGCAGCTGCTCTCACAAAGCCAACAGCGTAGCTCGACTTAATAAAAACAAAACTTTTTTGTTTTCTTGATGACCTGAAGAGTGAAGATGACTTAAATAATAAAAAATTCATCTTAAAAAAAATTCGACCGGGGACGCAACGGTTATATAGCGGAAACGAAGAAAACCCACAATTATATTGCAACCAGGACGAATAAAAAGAGACATCTTTTTCATTTTGGTCAATCCTCTACCTCAACATGGGTGTGTATTACGAATAAAAGTCCTCATACAGTGAAAAAAAAAATAGAGTGTGAAACATACAAAAATTCAACATCAATTGAAATAGAAATTTAGGAGTGACCTTCGTAGGAGTGCTACCTGCCATAAACTTTTACCTTTGACGCAAATTGGAGCTCTATCACTAAGGACCGTATTCAGTTCTTTTGTTATGAACCACAGGTAACCAAAGCAATAGTCAGGCTACGTTGTAATATAGACTAGTCCGGGACACGCAACTGCTGAAATTTCGCAAGACTTCAAATTTGAAATTAATACGAGGCAGCTTCTCAGTAAGTTAAGGACACTTCACGGGGGTTTAAATACATTCACTTCACGGGTTTAGTTTGTTTGCAAGCTATTTGCCAAAAGCCCAAAACTTGACAACACCCGGGTCAAAACCAAAAAAGAGGGTCGTAAGAAACTGAAGTGTCCACTGTCTAAGCGCAGTCTCCAAATCAGAGAAGAAGGTCATATTTTTCTAACATGAACCTCCCAAGAAATGTTTTCTAACGACCCCATGCAAACCTTACCAGTTCTAAGACGTTCATCTCTGCTTTTCCAGGTTTTCAGTGATATCCTCTACTTGAAAATTACGTTGCTATGTTTCAGTATGGTTTTTTTGAACTATCTCTGACGTAATGTGAGAGTTTCGAAAGAATAAAACAAGCCCACATGTAAAACCTGCCATTCTTCTCAGTAATCGTAGCTCCAGGCTAAAAAAGTATAATGGATTCTATAAGCAGTGCTGCTTATGCACAGTTTCGTGGAATTCCGCGTAGACACTGTGTACTTAACTTATTACTTATAGCTGGTGTTGAAACATTAAGACTAAATTAAGTAAGAAATATATATATAATATATCCCAGGCGCTATGGTTCTTTATGGCTCTCAGAGAGTTTAACATTGGGTGCTTCCTCCCGCCTTTTCTGCTAAACATCTTTTGTTTAATAATTAGCCCGATTCATAGGCGCAACATTTTCTCACAATAATATAACAATAATAATTTAATATTTATATAGCGCCTATACATCGCTGTTCCAAGCGCAAGATCAACATGGTAGTGTACATCTCGTCAAAACAAAAGTACTGGCTTAACTTCAGTGAATACAAGTAAAGCTTCCACGAGCCTAGCCCCTGCGCTAAAACAAATAACGAAATTTTTCTTTGCATGTAGTTAGTGTTGCTCAGTGATGTGTGGATTAAGGCCAGCTCACGCGCTTTTAACACGAAAACACAAAATTGTAATAGCTCAGTGATGTCGAATCATTTTATGTTTGTTCAATCAATCATATAAAACTGACCGGAAGTTAATTCTTAGTAGCATTTATAGGATATAAAACTTGGTACGTCTGTATTCTTTTCCAAAACCCTTTTACTATTTAATTAGTTCCATTCATAGGCGAAAATGTTTTCCACAAGAGACCACGCTTTTTGATGGAGACAATTACACGGTTTAACATGTTATGTAGGGTAACATTGCTTTAAAATCACTAGTAACTCAAACCTAAATAACGACATTTAACAATGACTTTTACGGAAAAACTACCATGAAATCTACATTTCACGTTAAGGAAGTAATGAATTCTGTCAGCTTTGCCATTCATGCCTGTGGCAACTTCGTTCAAACCGCATGGATCAGAAAATGTTACAACAAAAGCACTTAAAACTTAAGTTAGAAAATGTTGAATCATTATGGATTAAAAAAAACGAATTAAATAAACCGAGGCGCTTTATAAGGATGCAAAACAAGATGTTTTCTGTGCTGTGCTCAGCTTAACTTAAACGTCGTTTTTTTTTAATGATCCCTAACAAATCCAGACCTTGTCACGGTAATTTTAATTCAAATAGGACAGGAAAACAGAAATCTATCGACACTGCTGGACAGAGCACTATAAAATTACTAAAAGGACAAATTTTGTGAATTACATCGTTTAAAAAGACGAACTCGATATAGCTGACTAATAAGGTGCTTTTGTATAAGGATTTCGTTACCCGGCCAAGATAACAATATAAATTGAATTTAACATGGTCTATTCAATTGTCGACAAAATTTCACAAGAGAGTCATGCTGGTTAAAGAACCAATTTCTTAAGCACTATTCTTTGTTTAATGGCGCTTAAATTAACATCAATTTAAACGCTAAAAATAAAAGGGCCGATAAACGGAATCGTAACCAGAGAGCGGGTCACGCTATTCTGTTTAGCACGAGGTCCATTGACAGAAGCCTACAAGGAACAATCTAGGGTAGCTGTTTGCTGATCGTTGCTCGAGCTTGAACTGGCCAGCAAGTTTGATTCCAAGATTGATCGACCTTCCATCAACACCGAGGCAAAATCCATGCACGCTGTTAGGGCAAGCCGCTTACAAACGAAACCAGGTTTGCACTGTAACAATAATTCTGCTCGCAAACTATTGTAAATCTGTACAGGATACGAACCTGCCGCTGGTAATTCTTACTAATCGTTGCGTTGCTGTTTCATCTCGATTCACTGAGTTAGAATAACGAAATATTGGTCGGTGGCGCGAAAGTTCCAAAGAAGTTTCTTTCCGTAACAGAAAGTGTGTATCAATGGCTTTACATAAGGAGTGTCTTCCTCTATAGTGACTTCAAATCTCATATGGCGTCCTTGTGTTAAAATCCTAATTTTTTTCCTTTCGAGAGTTTATTACCACATTAATGTGTCGTGCATCTGCAACCACCTGCTTTGGATACACAGCTGTTTAACCCTCAGTGTTTAATCAAACACCGGCGATGCTCAACCATGACACCAGTCGCCTCATTGCCACTCCTCTCGTATATGGAAGCCACGTTGATACAACCCGTACTTCGTGGTTGTGACTGAATGCGGCTTGCACCAACGTGTTAACAGTATTTTTATGCCTTTGTACACTTTATTTTGAGTTACGGAGTTGCTTCAAACTGCAGGAGACCAAAACCTCCAAAAACACCGATACAAGTAATTTTAACTTCATCGTAGTCGAGCGGGTTCGTGAAACGCCAGTCAAACTGAATTTAACCACTTTACTAGGATACCTATTCAAGCTGTCTTTAAACCACTATTCATTGTACGCACTCCACAGTAAAGATGCAATATCAGGCCGGCCTTTCGAAAAAGAGAAACTGTTTGGGAACTTGTAAAAGAGGAAGGCTTACAGTTTCTTTACAGAAGCACTGTCAGTGCTGATCAGCCGGTAGAAAAGTAATAAATTAAGACCGCGATCAAAAGTACAGTGTAAATAAAATTAGTTCAAAAACTAGTGTCCTTCGCAAGACTTAAACCGTAAACTGACGTTGACTGTCCAATGAAATCTGAAAGAAGACAAATGTCCACATAGTTTTAAAAAGGCGTGTTAACTGCAGTTTTATTTAAAGAGTAAATAAGTTCTTTAGATTTATTGTAGGACTGATATTGTTCACGAGTCTCTCCGGCCGACTCTGCGGAGGCCGGTGAGATCTCGCTTATTCACTGATGCACCAAATCAATAGTCTGCCCTCCCTGTAAATAAAACCGCAACCAAAAGAAAGTTTAGTTAATCGGCAGAAGAGAACGCAAAATATTGTTTTAAAACCAAGTGAACGAAGGAAGATTCAAAATGAAAGTGTAGTTCATTGCCGCACGAGGACTTTCCCTCTTTGACTGTACTTTCCCAAACAATGAAGCTAGTCCTCGAATCCTTTTTTTCTAGTAAAATCTTTTCTTTTAAGATTGGAGGTCGTTATTTCTCTAAGTCCATTTCAAGGGATTGTTAAACTGAGCACAAAATACCCGCGGCATATGCAATGATTAGAGCACTACCACCGATCTCTATTGAAACACAACCATGCATGTGCTCTTTGAATATTTGGCAGATTTATCAAACGTTTGTTTTGAATTTGGTACAGCATTCCCTGAATGCTTAACTTACAAGTCTTGTACACCAGATTGGCAGGAAGATAAAATAAAAAACCTGCCGTTTGGAAGAAAAAAAATTATCACTTACTGACCCATGTAACCGTGAAGCTCCTCTTCTTTGCCAAGCCTGCCATCACTCTTTCTTGCACAATGCCATCAAGTCATAAGAAAAAGCGAATATATTCTATCATAAATGGTGACTCGTCCCTCGTGAGAAAGTCATGTACTTCTGAACCATGTTGTTAAAGGCTTAAAAGTTTAAAACAATCGGTTTTCGATATTTTATATCGGTCTTGATCACTGTTTGTAACCGAGTTACTCAGTGAGTGTATGTCATATAAACACACTTAAACTTATTATACCACACAACCGATCGAATCATAGTATTTGCTTTTCACTCCCACTTGGACAGAAAGCATTAGTGAAGGATTTTGTTCACTTTTCTCCGATCTACGTAGGCGTAGAACTCTTCTTTCCTCTTTCGTTTGCCTTGCCCCCTATAGCACTGAATGAACGTGGCTACTACAAAAGCTGGTAGATTCGGTGGACCCATCAGTCACTTCAGTATTTTGTGTAAGGAACAATTGCTGTTTGCATGATAGTCTGTGAGACATCACAAGGCTATTGTTAGAGGTCTATACCTCAGTTAAGTTTTTATTACAGTTGTCTAAAGTCGGCATCAATTAAGTTAGAGCCGATATGAATGACCACTGTTGTTGTGATCCGCGGGGCTAAATTGGTGCAACAGGGTGAGTGAATGACACTCGCGGCCCTGTAAAAATCATCTTACAGTGAGCGACTCTTTCTTGATTGATTACCTTACCGCGTTATTGGCCAAGCTCTTTCAGTGTTAGCTCAGAGGTTAAACAGCCGGAGTTCTGCGAGACTAAAAAGATTGATCGAGCAACTGTGCGATTTGATAATCACAAATGTTTACACACTAACTTCTTCCTACTAACTTGAATGAACATTCAACCTCCAAATCTCGCTGTTATAACCAGGAACGTGACAAATTTTACCATCAAGTGGACGTAAGATCTCTCTTTCTCTCTTAAATTACCTTACCACGTTGTTGGCCAAGATCTTTCAGCATTAGCTTAGAATTCTGTAAACCGACTTAAAAGGTTGATTGAACAACCTGTGATTTAATCACGAGACGAATTTACACACCAGCCACTGAATTTCGGTCTTAACAACTCGATTCAACATTCACGGAACCTCCAAACTGCACGTCTATAGCCAGAAACTTAACTGTCCAGTGGGAGTAAAAAACCGCGTCACTAGTTCTAAAGAAGAAAAAAAAATTTTGCAACTGGTATATAGTACACGAAAGGAACACATCACATGTCACTTGTCAACAGTTACGGAGTGAATTTCAGTCAGCTCGAACGTACTATCTCGTTCCTAGAGCAATTACGCTTTTCCTTTTCATTTAACACTGAGTCTAAATAGACCAAAAGCAGTAATAATCAAGTAGCTCTCCTCGATACTGTTAACTTTAAGAAAGCGGCAGCGAGAGGACTAATCTTGTCCGGCGGCAGTACAGCAGACCGAAGCGAAGTTTGTCAGTTATTATTACTGTTCATGTATGAGGTGTAAACAGAACCTTTGCATTGATTCAGCAGAAAATGTTCATATCGAACTTTGGACACATTGATATATAATCTCCACCATTCATCTTAGTGATTTTACAGAACGTTCAGCATTTTCAAGGCCTTCACCACTCTAGACTCTGATCATTCATTACTCTTATATCCATTCAATTATTTTTTGTTGTGCAGTAACTAACACTTCACCTGTACTACTGAGGTACAGTTGTGTTTCTTAAGGCTGATCGTGCACGCCAAAAACTCGTCACTATCTAAACCCCTCAGAGACAAGCTTCGCGGAAACTGTTTCCGTTTATTTGCAGTAAAGAAATGCAGAGCTAAAATGTGTAATACCCAAAGATTCGGCTGTTCAAGCCAGCGTCCTACAACACATTAAACGACGTTTTGTGTTTCATATTTGGGCGCAAATGTATCTTCCATCGAGTATCTTCACATTAATTGTACTAAATAATCACTAACAACGTCCCATTTTAGATTAAATCGCCTTTATTAACTACATGCAAGCTTCTGTGCAATACATGTACTTGGCTTATTTATATACTCGTTAAGTGTATTATTAAAAGTCTAAAGAATAAACATACACTGAATGTGCCATGCTGCTGGTTGAGCAGCAGGAAAAACGGAAACGTTTTGACCATTTTCCCCCAAATCAAGGTTCAGTGTTTGAAACTCCAAGGCTAAATTATCAACTGGCAACTGTTTCTGATAACCAAATGCGTCAAAAAGAGGCCTGTAGGAAGGAACGTCTGATTGTTACATAATAACTAAACGCTTTTACAACAACATTCCGTGAATGTGTATTTCTGATTAATCGTTCAAGAGAAGGAATGATCTCTATTTCGATCAGTCATTCAACGACAATGCTCACTGTCCTCCACGAAGTTCAGTTAGTTCTGTTTTTAAAGGTGTCGTCCTGTTACCCTTCGGCGAGGACTGAATTCACTATATTTCCATACCAAATTGGCTGACTTGGAGCTTATGGCAACGGCTTCCTGAAATGGCCAAGGGCATAACCACCAAAACTTGTCCTTTATAGCTATCTCCATGCCATTCATTCAGTGTTTCTGGCCAAGATCTAACTAGGTTACCACCGAAGAACGCCGCAACGAAATCCGTCGTGGAAACATTAAGTTATCAATCGACGACATGGAACTGAGTAAAGGAACTCAGCCCATCAAACGCAAACTGTGAAGGGAAAGGAGGGAATTTCATAACTCGGTAGATTCTTAGTCACGTGTTGTACGAGGGCCGGTAAAAACCATGATTGACATCAATCTAAACCAGTCAAACAAAGGACACGGTTGGCGACACGTCTTAAAAAGGTGAAAGTCGAACCTGTTTGATTGGTGCGACGGCAGGTCCAAGTATCAAAAAGTATTCTGCCCTGTTCTGAAATAGTAGCACTAACCCCGACGGTGTATATCAGCATGATCTCGGTAAAGAACATATTAGCGTCATAGTCAATATGTCATCTTTAGAGCCAGTTTTAACTTACAAGTGACGCACGCTTTAGCAAAGTGTCCTGTCGCTTTTGTTGCATGACCGACGTTTTTCAGTCTTGGAACAACAGTGTATATCCGTTTCCTCTTTGCGAAACAAACAGTAATGAAATCCAAGAGAAGTCCATGAGCTTACACTGGGGGAGGGGGTGGTGATTGTTATCAGGTTTTAAGCGTCTGAGATTTGGGGGGGGGGGGGGGGTTACAGTCGGAATTTTACGGTAACAGCTTAGAAACAAATTGTTGTACCTATGATGGGCGTAAGGTGGAGGATAAATAGAGGAGTACCCCTTTGTCTCATATTCGAGTGGTTAGAGAAGAGCTCTTAAAAAAACTCCTTAAGCTGACATAACGAATGAAGTTTTCCCGTAGTGTCGTACGTTTTACATACAACGTTTTTCATCTAACAGAGTTCTTGTAGGAATATCTGGTAGGGCATGACGATTTCGATGAGGTCATTAAAAAGAGCATGGTACGACACAAGCATACACTGTCAATATTCGCTTGCTCGTTTATAATATGAAACACCCAATAAACAACCACCTCGTATTTGCAAAAAAAGATACTTAAACTGTCGGTGAAAGCATTCATTTCGTAAAAGATAAGGAAGGTTAGAGGTAATAAGCTGTACTCGAGTGAAGCGCTTAAAACTGTTTTCGTATCTTCTCATAATCTTTGGTAAATAGCTGAAGATAAACAAAAGCGCCCGACGCTTTGTTTTCCTGTTTGTAACCTACCAGCATAAGAGTTGATAACAAATATCGTGATATCAGCCTGCAGATACACACCCTCTCATGCCTCACGTCACATGATGAGTCAAATCACATTATATTAGCCTATCAATATTTCGCGTGAATTGATTTGTTGCGTAGAGCAGGAGACGTTTCTTTTTTTTTTTTACTGTTCAAAACAATACGGCAAGTACAGTATAGAGACATACACTAAGCTAAAAATAAATTCACCCTCAGGCTGCATGCAAACGTGTCTGCACAGACTGAGTGAATTTTCATGCCAGTAGTGATTGCCGTGTGGGTTAGACACGGTTTTTGTTTAAATGACGAGACTTGTGTGAGCTAACTATCTAGAAAATATCTTTTCGTTCACATAGAAGATGATCGTAAAAACCCAGATCGCTAAAAAAAGAACGAACATGGAGGTCTCCACACCTGCTTGAGCTTTGGCCCTTTGACCACGCACATTTTTCACGATCACAGGCATGTAAAACAAAGAAAGAAAATTGTCAACAATTGCAGTAAATTTATAAACACGAGGTTTTGCGGTAAGTTCTTTGAAAAGCGCTCTACCCCCGCAAAAGGGATAATGCTAAACAAAGTCATTGAGGTTTTAGCGCGCTGTTTCTGCACCAGTCGGATAAAAAGTTTCAGAGTCAGCTCAGTACGTCCGCACGTATGAAGGATGAATCATTCTAACATGGTGAAGTACTTTTTTGGTCGCAACAGCATAACTAT
Source organism: Pavona decussata (assembly GCF_977016875.1). NCBI lineage: Eukaryota > Metazoa > Cnidaria > Anthozoa > Scleractinia > Agariciidae > Pavona > Pavona decussata. The sequence goes on from NW_028145650.1 coordinate 1,289,984, forward strand.
TCAAAAGTGGGTCATCTATAAAACTGAAAGATCTGAACTTGATTGTAGCCTATTTCCGCTGCTTATTCAAATTTGACTTGTCAGTCCTACCAGAGAAAAACCCTATTCACCAAAACGCTTTCTTCGGCTTTGTCTTCGAAGTCATTACAAACAATGATCACTGTTGGCATTCCTCAGCTCAATGCACCAAAAGGATCAACTCAGCAGTCATCTAATACCTTGCCTGCAAATCGAACCACAGTCTGAGCGACGAGAGGCAGCAGCCGTATTCCCAAGCTTTCAGGACAGGAGAACTATGAAACAAACCTGTGCAAATTCTTTACCACGTCAGGAATTCGGTCTATCGTAATATGGTATCAAAGTTTTGTCTATCTAACAACTTTCGCAATCTGGCTAGATAAATATTGTGTAAGAAAAACAAAACTACTGCATACTTTACAAATACACATTCAGTGGATCACCCATTGACAGCGGCATCACGTCACCTGCCGACAAAACATTATTAAAGTGGTATTTCACCAACGCGTAAACTTAATAAGGGCATAAAGTGGTGTGCCCGAACAAGGAATTTAGTTTCCCATGAAAGCGAAGCGTATTTGATCCATGTAGCTGTGTGAGGTACAGTAGAATAAAATCTCTTCACGACGGGCCCAACGATGCGTGGAGGTGTAATCACAGCGTAGACGTACGGGATATGGACTGTTATGTTCGTGCTGTCAGCGCGACATAAACAGAACACTTCATAACCAAGTGCGTGACTTTCGCAATCGACGAAATCAATTTGGGTGTGCCCATTCCAAACGTGCCGCGTCCGGAGGTCATGTGAAGTCACTCGTGCAAGTTCGAGAGCCTTGATATGATTGAGAGCGTCGCTGAGCTGAGAGTCACGTCGGGCCTCTTGTCATTCATGTCACATAGCTGCAGACCAGATCTTTCGAGAACATGCTGGACACGCTTGAAACCTTCTCCCTTCCGCGCCCTCGCGCGCAAGCTACTTTTGTTCTTTGCGTTACTATTTCTTACAAATTTCGCCGGTTTCATTCCCCTTTATTTTGTTTTTCAAAACTTCAAAAAGAAGATCATTCCCAACTTTATCCAGTCCTCTACTATTCCAAAAGTCAATAGCTTTTTTTCCTTTACACCTATTTTTGTTTTTGTCAGGAGCCGTATCGCATTTTTCCCTTGACACAATCCTGAGTTTGTCTTTATATACCAAGGAAACACGATCAACTGGAAATAACACCATTACTGACCAAAATATCTTCGAAATCCTCACCATAATAAACGGCACAAGTAGATAAATTTTAAAAAGGAAGGTTTTCAGACCACAGTGGAAGAAACAATAAGTACAATTTGAAAAAATTACAAGTTTTCTACGTCACTAGATGTTCTTAGAATTGAAGGCTTGATAAGACTATCTCCCTTTCCTGTAATTTTTCCCCCCACAAATATTTTTTTTGTTTTCGATATCGTTTGATGAACGGTAAAAAAATAATGCTTAAAATTACCAAAAAGTAAAGATTGAAGAATTCTACATTTGACTAAGTTTGACTTTTTCATATCATGACAGCGGGTACCCTTCCAGGAGTGAATCCTGGGATTTTTCTCCTTGAATATTAATAAGTTCATTGAAAACGCACCTGATAAAGCAAATAAGGTGACCAGAAGACATTATATCAAGGTTATTAAATGGCAAGAAATTCCTGAAAATCGAATGTATCGCAGTAAAAAACATCGAGGCGTTTGTTGGGCTCGCGTCGAATCTTGCTTTTCGGAAAGACGACGAAATTTTCCGAACAAAGTCGGCTAGAAAGCCTTTTCCAATGGAAAAGACGATGTTGCAAATTATTCTGTGGCATCAAGTTAACCACGCAAACCTGTATTTGAAGGATACATTCAAAAGCAGTGCCTTTCGTAGTTTTTCCTTAAAACTGTAGATTTAGATAATCACAGGAGTGAGTCAGAGACTTCAAATATACGTTGTTGACATTGACGGTTGGGTGGGTGGGTGAGAAAAATTTATTTGTACACGGTATTTCCTTTTGGCACCCCGAATACAGTTATATTTAAGGACTTGTAAACTTGACCGTTTTCATATTATTAGGTTTGCGGCAACAGTGTCGGCCCTTACAGAAAACGAGTCAAAACTGACGGAAAAATCAAATAAAGCTTCGCGTCTTTCATCAATATTCAGAAACGACAAGAATCGGTAAACTGACTATTAAATGCATCAAAACAACCTGCCATTTCTTACTCTTTGCCAGGCTAATAATCGGCGAGAAAATGTTTCGTAGAACTTTGGTCTTCGCTCCAAGTCGGTTTAATTGTGCTCTTCTTCGATAAGAGGCCATCGTTTAACTGAGGTAGATCTGCCAAACACTGATATCGCTTAATAGAAAAACATCGTCAAATTCGCGTGGCTTGACTATTTGTAATGCAAATACACTTCTTTCTGTCGCACAAAAACGCAAAAAAGGGAGGATTTCCCGCCATATCGAATCAATGCAATTTACTTCAGCTTTTTGAAACATCCAAATCTTAACATGATCCATCTTCTGCCAGTGGTAGCAAAGCACCACCAAAATGCGGCGTGTTTCGTACATTCGATAACATCGGTTCCTTTTCGCTTCCAAATCCTATGAATAAGCAATGAGCACAAAGTTAATGATATCCGTTCATTTCACCTGTTTCCACAAGACAGCGATCCCCAGCAATCATCTGACGTCAGACCAAGTTATTTTTATCACGATAGGCTAAGAAAAACCACTGCACCTGTCGTTCTTATTCTGCCTTTGGCAAATCCTTCTCTTTTTGTCACGGACACCCACGAACTCGTTAATTGGTGTCCCTTTTTAGTTCTTGGTTATTTTTAACGTCAAGGTTTTTGGAGACTACCCAAATTAGAAATGGAAAAAAATGAAGCTTCTTTGAAATACGTGATTGGAGCAGCAGAATTTCAGAAGCACACAAAAACAATGTACCGTCTATAAATTTATATATTTAAATATATATTTGGGTGGCAAGTTGTTCGATGTTAAAATTCAAATACCCCATCCTCAAAATAAAACTATTGTGTTCGTTTTTACATATTCTGTGTATTTTTGGAAAGCAGGTACCGTACTGGTGATGTTTTATTAAAACCAAAAATCTTCCCGATCTTAAGTGGTTTACTTTGTATTTTGGTTTGAGTTTAAAGTTATGAATTTTTAACGATACTATTTTGAAGGAATAAATAATCAGTCACGTTTAAAGGAAGATCAGGACACTTCGTGTACAATTGTGCAATATTTAGAGAGCACAGCACTTAACCTCGGCGAATTTGCATGAACATGTCTAGATTATTCCCTTTTTGTCACGGCCGACTGACTGTAGACCCAGCGGCGAACGAACGTCATAAAGTAAACAATAATTGAACAATTGAACAATATAAACCAGAATGACAGGCGATGACGCGTATGTAAATTATACATCATGTTTCCGTAACGCCACAAAACAAACCGCTTGCGCAAATTCGCTTCTCGGTCCCGAATTTCGCTTATTTCGCTGCTTCTGAATTCACAACCGGTTAGAAAAAGTCACGTTTTGTGATTATCTACCGAAATAAGATGTGTTAAGCATCAATTTTGATCAAAACCGCTCTGACGATACCGGTTATTGATAAACAATACCCATTTGCGCAATACCTACGATGCGTCAAACGTTGACGCAAATGGGCTAAAATTAGCAACAAGTTCATTGGCTGCCGTGAATTGTTGGAAACTTCTAGTGACGTACGCAGCAACCGAGTAACAATGAATTTTAGATTTAAGGAGTCGCCCACTCGGTTCGTAAACCAGAATCGTCAAAGCTCTACGAAGCGAAGGAGTAAATCCCGACGGAAAGAAACGACCACCGAAGTCTAAGCCGAGTCGTAGTTATTGCTGGCCAATAACTCGACCTATACCTATACTGTTGATCAGTTTAACGACACAAAAACCACATCAAGAGAACTATTTCAGCCGTTTGAAGAACCTACAGTTTATATTTTTAACATGATGATCACCATGACAGAAGCTTTGGATAGCCTTGCCCAAGTTGCTACGGACCAGCTTTTTGGCTTCGACACTGCCAGTCTTTTGACACCACAGTTAGCTCGCCAAGTCCCACAACTTAGCGCCGAAGAGTTTTCATTCGTTCAGGATGAGCCAACAAACATTTTTGGTGAGCCGGTTGATTTCCACGGCACTTCTGTTCCAATTCCAGGTACTTAGTAACTAACGAACGTTAAAATTTTCTAACAACATTCGATCGATGCAGTTTGTTTTCGTCGGAAACGAATCCACCTACGCTGTCGCTGGGTTTTTTTAAAACAAACTGTGTAAGATCGTGGGATTTTGTGTCACATATTCAAAGCATTCGATGCGGTTAATTTATCGAATCAGTTCACACAACTACGTTCGAATATTATTGGCTTCGAAAATTTCATCATGTTTATTAATCCTTACACAATCGGCTCCGGCTCTTGCCTTTTACTTGAAAGTTTATCATTTCGTTTTGTTATTAAGGAGTTGTCCACTTTCCAAATATAGTTACACGAATTTTCCCTTGCTACGCTTTTCTTTTACCCAAAATCTCTTATTTACGGTGTTTGCTGTAATTTCACTACATTTGTTTACACAGTTCGCTAACACTGATTTCTTCTTTTTCGCTTTTCAGGAGACCTTGATCTAGACTACACTGTACCAGACGTTAAGCAGGAAGGAGTTAACCAGTCTACTAAAGCCTGCCAACGCTTAGCCCATTTCAAAGTTCCGAGTCTACATGATGTGATTTCAGGGCCCACTGGATCAACTCCTCCACCGAGCGGACAAGCTTCCCCTTACAGTTCACCAGCTCACAACCTTTGGATTCCTGACCGCACAGTCCTCACTCCCTTAATCAGCCAAGCTGGTACTACTCCTTGGAGCACATTCTTCCAGGACCCAAAACTTCCAATGTCACACGAAACCAGTTCAGGGCCAAACAAGGTACAGACACCCAATCCACAAGACCTCCAACAAGAGCAGGTTCCTGTGTCTTCGAGTAACAATCTCTCTGGGCTGCCTAAAATCCCATCACAGGGAAACCTGTACCAGCGACCCATCCAGCAGCAAGTGAGTTCTTCATCTCCAATGTTCATGCAAGCTACAGCTACACTGAACATGAAGTGGCCAATCCTTGGTGCACCTTCTCCTTTCCCTGGCACTATGTCCCCTGATCATACCGCAATGATGGACAAGTTGCTTCTGCATACAGCAACTCCACCAGACTTCCTGACTTCACATAATAAGCCTGTTCAGAGGGGCCGCCCTGCTAAAGCTGGAGCTGGTTTACTGAAAGCTAAGCGTAACAACCCTACTGATGGACGCTCACGAACACCACCCAGTGAGCGACCTTATGCTTGCCCAGTTGAAACATGCCCAAGGAGGTTCTCAAGGTCTGATGAACTGACACGCCACATGCGGACCCACACTGGACAGAAACCATTCCAGTGCCGTATCTGCATGAGGAACTTCTCCCGCTCAGACCATCTGACAACTCACATCCGCACACACACTGGAGAAAAGCCATTTGCATGTGACACCTGTGGGCGACGATTTGCAAGATCTGATGAACGCCGTCGCCACATGAAGATCCACTTGCGAGAACAAGCTAAGAAAGAGGAGGAAGCCAGAAAGGCTATGGCTTCTCAAACCAATGGAACTGTTTCACCAATTCACAGCCGGTCTCCTCAGTCAACACCTTCACCAATTCATGTCCCAGTGACCTCAGTGAACTCTTTCTAAGATGGTTGCATTGTACAGTGCTGGCACTGTTGAGACATTTCAGTATTGATGAACTCTGATAAAGTGAAATATTTGTGTATATTTAACATGAAATTTTAAAGTGGGCTGGTCCCACAGTATGTACATAATTGACCAACAGATTTCTTCAAGGTACTATGAGTACCATAATTATGCCTGACATGGACATATTTTTCATATATAGAAGTATTAATCATAGAATGCAGCTGGTCTCTGTATTTGTTTAGGCTAGAATATTTTTCCTAAAAACGGATTTCTGTTTTAGCAAAATGGTGACGTTCAATGTTTTGAGAAGTGGTGTACATTGGTATGCCTTGTGTAAAATCTAGTTGTATTTATGTTTTAAAATATTAAGAATTAGGCTGGTCCTAATGTACATATTTTGATGTGCAGACGTTTTAAGGCACTTAAAGTGCCAAACTGGCACTTAAAAGGGCCTATTTTTCATACATTGAACCTATGAACAAAATTATACAGCAGGTTTCTGTATTCAATTAGTTTTAAGATATTTTATGTAAAGACATGATGTTTTGTTAAATTGTTCTCCTTGGTACAAAAGGCATAAGAATTATTATTATATATAATTTTTTTCATAAGTAGAACTCAATTTACAAAGATTCATAGCTTTTTTAAATATTCACATGTACTTGCATACGGGTAAAACCCAGATGTACAAACATTTTTAGATTTGACGCCTGCTTATCAAGGAGAATAATTTTTTCAAATGTCAAAGAATATTACAAACAAAGTAATAGTCAAGCTGGTCATTGACTATATAATCCCAGTGCTGGTCACTAAATGATAAAAAATAAAGTTGAAACTTTGAAATACATTTACTGTTGTTTGTGTTTACTTAACTAGTGCTGAGAAAGTTGAAAGCTTGGAGCAACATTGCTAATCAGCAATGTCATTTGTTCGTTTTTTATGTCGAAGGAGCCAGGGTTCCTACTCGTAATAGCTGAGGGAAATCCCCGCCCTCCAGCCCTTATTGACAGCCCTGAAATATTATAAAGTCTCTTAGAAAATACAAAATTTGGGAAAGGAAGTGAAAAGCAAGAAAAAACAAACAGAACAGCACCACAGGAAAGTACTCCTCGACAACTTTCATTCTATTAAACTGTAACGTTTCAAGAATTCACCTACAAAATGAAAAGCTAGAATCGCCTTGTATATAAAAAGCTTAAACTTATGTACTAAACAGTACAACAGGAAGCTACTGCTCAAGCAGCTCAAGAGCTTTCACCCCGGGGGCTTTCACTTGAATTTTCAAAAATAGAACCACCTTGTACAGCATAACAGGAAGGCACCACTCAAGGGCTTTCATCTGAACGGTTCATGCAATGATTCAAAAGAAAGAACTGTGCTGACACACTTGCCAACTGTGAGAAAATTGTCACATGGGCATGGCGGCCATTTATAATTTCCACAATGTTTTTTACATCACAGCCACTGTTACTAAACTCAACCACAAATGGGCAATAACAAGATAAAAAAAACTTACCTTTACCATTAGTGCTCATTTCCCTTGTTTTCCATCACTCACTATCAAGCTGTTATTTTCTGAGGAAACTGTTTGCCGTTCAGACATGACAAACAACTTATTTTAAAATTCACAAAGATCACCCATACTGCCTTGAGTGAGTTGATCCACTTCGACTCGTTTTCGAACGAGCCAATCACAACCGAGGATGCATCGAAAATTTGCCGCCAATTTGGCGGCTACACCTGATTGTTGTTTGTTTTGTTATTAGTCGCCATGTTGGCAAGGTTTTTCGTACTGCTGTTATGCTATTTCTTCTTAATCTTTTTGGTTGCTCGAGTCTTTGAAATTTCGTCCACATGGCTGAAAGCAGGGTGCCTGGCGAGTCAGCTTTTAAATCCGTTCGCCTTGAGCGTGAGAAAGCTCAAGTCGATTTTGGAGCAACGGGGCGTGAGTTATTCAGGTTTGGTGGAGAAGAAAGAACTTGTCGAGCTAGTAGAAGCTTGTGGAGCGGTAACCGACGCTGAAAACTGCTCAGTTGTCAGCGACAGTTCCACTGACGAAAACGAGGAAAGCGAGGACTTGAAATTTGCGGGGGCGTCTCACTTCTTCGAAGAAGTCGAAGACACTAAAGCAGGGACTTGGCTGGTTGATGTCATCCCTGAGGGTCAGTCTTCTCTGCTTCGTAGCAAGCAATGGTTATCGCTGAAAAGAAAGGTATCTCGATTTGGTATTCGAATAGGAACTTTCATGTGTGAGAATGACCCACGACTGTGTATAAAATACGGCTGGTATAGGCCATCTTTGGCCATCTCTATGCCCCAGGGAGATCAACCCAAGGGTAACGTCATATTGAAAACATATGATTCGAAGCCTTCGGTGGAACTTGTTTTCCAGTGGATCAACAAAGAACTGTCTTCCAAGCTAGTTATTTTTAACACTCTGGAAGAATTTACTGACACGTTTGAGGCGAATATGAGAGAAACTCCCGTTTATGTTGTGTTATTTTCGAAATTACCAGAACCTCCCATGTATCTTGGTTCACTGTCTGTTCATTTCACTGGGAGGGTTCGATTCGGACACGTTCGGATACTCGATTTTAAAGCAAAAACGCAGATCTTCAAAAAATACAACAGCGATCATTTTCCCAGCCTTATGATATTTACACCCGAGGGGAACTGGACTTACGGCCACAGAAAAGGAGAGTGGATAAAATATAGCTCGATTGAACTTTTTCTAAGAACCATTCATCCAGAAGTCAATGATGTTTTCGTGACAGCGTTGCTAATAATAAACTTGAGTTGCTTTATGGAATTGTTTTTAATGAGTGGGGGCATACTGAAAAGAGTTATTCACTTTGCCTGGCTATTGACGTTCTACAACACAAGCCTAATAATCTTGTGCCTCCCAGTTGTCACAATGTTCCAACTTCCATTCCTTAGTCCAGTCCTTGATTCTGCTCTTAAGTATTGCCGTTACATAATGACATCAGATACCGCAGCAGTGATAAGAGATTATACAGTTCTTGGCTTGAGGTACAAAGGGTTGATATTTGGTGGTTATGTTGCCTATGGTCTACTCCTGCGATGGATTCAAAGAAGGCTTAAGGAACATTTTGGCTTTGAGGACGAAAGCAATGTCATGTCCATAAGAGATTGGTTTTCCCAAGACCTGCATTACTTAACCAATGTCGTGCAAAATTTTCCAGCCCTCAGACAGCCACAAGTTGACTACAGTGCTTCAGGTCTTGAAGATGGATTTGAGCTCCTTATCCGACGTCTTGCTGTCCCTGAACTTTGGCTACGTCCAATAATTCCTACTGATTACATCAACAGCCTACCAGTGTGGAAATTTTGTTGTTCCCATGTAAAACAGTGCTGTGACTCTAGGCAGGGGTACTGCACTAAAAAACACAGAAAGAATAATGCATGCTGCCAACAGTCTTCCAGACCAGCTGGTATGTTAGTGGCTCAAGACTGCCCTATATGTCTGGAGGACTTCAGGAATGGTTGCTTATTGCTTGGTCTGCCATGTGGCCATTGCTACCATCAGCAGTGCATTGAGGAATGGCTATGTGGGGGAAATAGCACTGGCCGTTATTGTTGTCCTGTTTGTCGTTGGCCAGCATACAAGCAAAAGCCATTGGGTTTGGAGGCTAATCTTGTGAGGAATCAAATTCAAGGCACTTAAACATCACTTGGAAAACTTTAATACAGACACCCCAATAGTACAGACAGCAGCTAAATCCCTGGCAAAAATAATTTACAGATGTTTGACTGAAATAAATTCTGCTATTATGGACTCTCGCTATTAAGGGCACTAACTCTGCTCCCAAGGGTGCCACAATAAAAGGAGTTTACTGTATTGGAATTCTACGTGAGAGTGATAGGATGGAAGAAAACACCATTTTAAATGTTTGCTTGCAATATATTTTTCTTCTCAACCAATCCATCATAAAAACATCACTACAGAGATGCTGATTATCCCTCTGCTCGTCCCTTGAGGCCACACATTTGCATGTGTGGGTGAGTGGTTTCATCCCAGGTTAAGTCTCTCACCAGACTTGGAAGATGAACTTCATCCTGGCGAAGATGAAATTATACTGTCTGATAAAGATGAGAGTGACGCTATTGACATTTTTGGGGCTAAAAGTTTGCTTACAGCGCTGCATATAGTGAATGCAACTGAATACCAGACAACCTCTACATAGGGGTTTGACCTCAGGAAAAAAAAATCAAGTGTCGTCCAGTGGTGAAACCACCACATGTATGTGATGAACTCATCCTGGGATGAAAGCTCCCATTCAAATTGGCCTGAGTTTACAATCAATATTTTTATTGTTTGATTTGCCTTTAGCCAAAAATTTGACCAAGCATTACTTCACTTGAGTTGCATGGTAGTTGAGAGGCCTTTGATATGTAAAAGAAAGGGCAAAACAAACAATAACAAAACCCAGTACGCAAAGTACATTTTTACACAAACAGCTATGTGAAACATTGTAGAGTAGGAGTAGCCTTCTCCTAATTTTTCTGCAGCATACAGGTACGGATACAGGGAAAAATGTGACTTTTCCAATATTGCAAGCGCTGAAGGAGCAGGGTGATAGGGGGGTCTTGTGACATGCTCTTACTGGAAAGTGTCATCCCTGAGTTTTTGAGTCATCTTGACAGGCACTTTCCATGCTAAACCTGGGAATTTTCTTTTGCTCCTAAAACTATCTATTTATTGTCAAAAAGCTGACTGTTTTCCGTAAAACGGTGAAAACCGGTCTGGATGCGTGCATGACGTGAGGAGCAGAAAGAACTCGACAGATCAAGCTAATGCATCATTTTTGCAGTAGAATTGTATTTGTTTTATGCATTTCCACTCGCGTGTAGGATCTGAGGAAAAAGGATGCACCAGTCTTGAAATTTTGATAATAATCAATGAATAAAAATACTAACTCATAGAACAAGAATGTAACTTGGGAATCTGCATCTCTACCATCAGGCCCCAGTTGACCATAGTGCAGATAACTGATAACTAAACTCCAACTGATATATTTATCTGCTGGATAGCGATATATCTGTTGGATAAAGTTGTCCGCTTTTTGAACAATTTGGGACAGGTGGTGAATTTTGATTTTAAAATTAGCTAGTTTTTACTGTGAGTGTAATCTTGTCAAAAGCTCAGTGGTGATCAAGTCACATTTGCAGAATAAAAATAAAGATGACAAGGAAAATAATGTAGTGATCTCAGAACCAGTGTTTGTATCAAATAAAGAGATTCCTGGGACCCATTCCATCAGATTTGTAAGAATTTTCAACAAATTTCAAGAGGCCGACATAAAACCCCTCTACTTTCAACCACCTTTTTTCCAGTGCCCATGCGTCTTTCTTTCTTTTTTTTAGAGATTATTATTTCCTTGAACATTCCATCTCTTCTTTAGCATTTTATGAAGCAGCCAGATTGTACCTAAGCTTAATTTAAAAAGCCTCATTCCTTGTCTCCTGCACATGCATCTGCCCTTTTGACTGTGTATCACCACTATGTGTATACACACCCGAGTTATGCATAAAAATGGTCCCTGCTCAGAAATGAGGTACTCTGGTTCATTCGTCAGAAGTTCTTTTGTTGGGGGCCTGGGCATGACAACCCTCATTGCTTTTGCTCTGTTCGTTTTTGGTGGCTCTGTCGGCTTTCCTTTTGCCTTGTTTATGATGTGGAAAATAAATTATTATGTCCGGAAGTGGTGGTGAATCACGGGGTGAGATTTTTGTCAAATTTTAGAAGATGAAATTTCAAGCTTCCCCCCCCCCCCCCAGGTGGGTTACTCAGGTATAAACGTGACGGGGGGGGGGGGGGGGGTCCGACCTATTTTTTTGGGTCTAAAATTTTCAACTCCTGTATTTTTTTGGCTTGAAGATCTAATCGTGTATCGTGTATTTGCTTGGGTCTCAAAAATCTGCGCGTATTTTTTTGGGTCTAAAATGTCTAGTCTTGTATTTTTTTTGGGTGCACAATGCACGATATAAGGTCCATGTTTTTTTTTTTGGGTGCAAAATACTAGGCTCCGTCGCCCCCCCTCAGCCACCCCCGTCACGTTTATACCCGAGTAACCCACCTGGGCTTTCCCCATGGGAATACAAGATGCCTCCGTCAATTTGAGGACTGGTGTAAGCCAGAAAGGTGTCCAGGTCTCCCCAATGTTTTAAAATAATTCGCTGGAAATTGAAATTCACCTTTGAGAAAGGCATGGCCTAGTGGATGGGGCACTGGGCTTGTAATCCGGAGGCCTGGGTTCAAGCCCCGCTCTGACCACTTGGATTTGTTTCACGATAGCTCCGTTTTCAAATCCAAGCCCATGCGTTGTAAATAGCCAACTGGTTTGCGTCCCACCAGTTGGGATTTTTAACAAATGATTTATATATAGTGTCCCCAATTAGTGCTACAGTTCTAAAAGTAAAAACTCTCAACACTTAAATAAAGTCATTTATTTTTTTATTTCTCCACTTACTTCTTATAGAATAAAATTGGGAGAATTTGTTTGAAATTATGTCAAAACATTTCATCTTTGGTAATGTTTCTTTTACTGTAGTGATATTGTAAGGAAAAATAAGATGCTGGTTACATTTTCTCTGGCAAGTCTGTCAGCCTATTAACTGCAATACCAGAATGCTCTTACATAAATTTTACATGCACTTCTGTATCATGGACGTACCTTACAGTACAGGTGTCTTTGTATGCTTTTTCACTTGAGTAAAATTCTTTTTATCATTTATTTAATTCTCTTTTCTCCCACTCTAAGGGGAATACTCTCAGTTACACAAAATAATAATTCTTGGGTTGGTATAGTTACACCAATGAGTGCTTTCTCAAAGTCACTACTGCCCACACAATTTTCACTTTTTTCCCACTTTTAGGTTGTTTTTTACTTGGGTTAAAGAGTTCAGCTATGTGTTTTAAACATGTTCATGGCCACAGCTTTCAAGCCATGTTCGTTCTTGTAGCCATCAATGTCAAAGTTAGGGCGCTCATCAACCGCAGCATCATCCCTGTCCAAGATGCCCTTTTGTTCAAACACGAAAATAAAGTACCTGTGGTCATTGGTCATTCCAGGTTTGGGATGAGGAGGAGAAGGAGGGTTGTACTCTGCAAAGATTTAATAACAACATCAGACAAACCTTGACTTATAATTACTTAATAGACAGTATGCGTGTGATGGTGTCCATCAACGAAAGGTTTCTCATTAGCTTCCCTTGTTGTGGTACACCAACATGGAAACTGTCATTTGAATCTGTAAGGATTGGTTGCATATGACGCATAGTTAGCAATAAAGGGTGTTTTTAAACTTTCTGCTAACTTGAGCAAAAAGTAGTTTCCTTTCTTCATGTTGATATTTCTTCAGAGTATGTAGTACATGGATATCAGCTACAGTTGTGTACGTAATAAGGCTGTGAGAAGTCTCAGTAGACTGAAAATCCAGCATTGATAAGTTAGACTTGTTCACTGGACATAAAAAGTAGCCTTACATGCATGCAATTTTCTTTTAACACTTCCTTGGTGTTGGTTTGTTAACTGTGTCACTGGACCTTAGCCGAAAGAGCAGCCACAGCCACAACCACACAGAAATGCAACTTCATTATTTATTTAACTATCACAAGTGAACCCATTTCAAAGCACTCAGTCATCATCCCACCCACACACAAACACCACATTTTTTTACCTATCCTCTCATAAGTAGAAGGCATGGGCTTACTCCCTGACTGTCAAAGGCTACTGCATCTCAGATTACAGTGTAACAGCTTTACTACAATGCAGAATGGTGGTGACACCCCATCTAAGTGGACATGCAGTCATTGTCCCAGCTACAAAAAAACACAGCATTTCTGCCTCTCATAAGTGGACACCTATCCTAAATGGACACTCATTGTCCCAGGCACATGCACACACTACACTGACCCTTACCTCTCCTAAGTGGGCTATCAGTCCTTGTTCCAGTCACATACACAATACACAAAAAGAGACACATTTTTCCTCTCATAAGTGGATACCTCTTCTCAGTACAGGCTTGCAATTATATGGCTTAAGAGTGCCCAGTTATTAAAGGACAGTACAACTCAAGATAAGCTTCCCGAGTAACACGCCTACCTGTAAAAGTCTCACCAGAGGAAATATCTCCATTGGCCAGATCGTCTCCCTGAAAAAAAAAAAGGATACAAAAGTACATTTCAAAGCACTGAACTGTCAAGCTGTAATTCTGGAAACCAACACATGGAGTACTGTTGAACCTTGCAGAAAGCTTGAAAATATTTCCAGTTGCACATGCATAACCTGCAATTGGTGTAGCTAGGATATAACAGTCAGTAGAATGCATCCAAATCTCCTATAAAAAGTGGCGCACACAACAAGCTGGAAGTGAAAATGGGTTACGTTGTGTTAATTGTGCAAATTAACTGGAAATAAAACATGCAGGAAATGTTCTTCCTTTTGTTTTAATCTTGAGATTTTTCACTATGAATATCTTAAGTTCTTTTGTTATTTATTCATTCATTAAGTTTTTGTTTTGTTTTGTGTGCAAACAAAATTCAAGGCATGTATGTCACTTCAAATTAGTAACAAAGTTTGGGGAAAGTTAACAATATTTGGAAGTTTGTATGTTGACAGACGCGATGTATATTAGTTAAATGTAAGAGATGGTTGTCCTGGCAGGACAGTTCACATGTACAATTTTGTTTTAAGATTTGAATTTCAGAAAGGTTTTCTCAGAAATGGATTGAGACCATAGGCAGTGAAAGAGTTTTAAATGCAATAACTGAAACTCTTCTCTTACATCTATGTTGCCAACAATCCAATGAAGCCAACTCCGATAGTCTGGCTTGTCTGCAAAGGGTGCATCAGGGTCCACCATTGCAATCAGGTATTTCACTCCAGTTTTCTACGATGCACATTTGAAAAATATGGATGTAATAAATGTACAACAAACCCAAGGAAGAGTGCTCCATCCAGGTTCCAAATAATGAGAAACGGGTGGAACTTCGAGGTGTTTGAATATTGGATGAAACAATCTTTCAAGTGTTTGATATTGCTTCTTACACCATTAGCCCTTTGAATGCCAAGGATGTCCATGTATATACATCCTGAAATATGAGTCTCAGATACCAAAGACAAACAATTACTTCCTCAAAGAAACACTCGTTTAGTTTCGTTGCTCACCATTTTTGTCCAAGGTTGTCTAGAAGAGTCTGAGAAAGAACAAAAAGTTCAGTGACAAGAAAATTTGTATTGTGGGCACAAAATATCACCCAAGGCTTGTTGATATTTGTGACTAAATCCAACAAGATGTCATGGTCACTTTGAATCAGTGTCGATCAAGGAAGCTCTGGTAGAAATTTCCGCAATAAGAGACTCAAAATTAGTCAAAGAAAGCCTGTTAGACAGTGAACAAGATGGTAGTTGGAATACAGTGATGATAGTTCTGAGTCAGATGATGAAGTTGAAAGCACCGAAAAAAAAAAAGGTTCTGATGAAAGTGACGTTGATGTCATTGAAGATGCATTGGCTATTGCAAGTGACAGGAATTTAGCAGGTCATGTTTTGCATTTTTCTAGATCATGAATATGAAATTAACAGGAGTTAAAAAACTTTTCCAGTGTTGAATTACCAAGAAATAAATCTTCATGAAAAACCCAAGATGGAATTCAAAAGGTTAATAAATGTCAAAGAAATTTCAAGCAAAAAAATTACGTAAATCCAAACCTCCTTCACGGTAGTGATTTCCTTTCGATTCTCTTCATGTATATATTAATGATTTGAGCAGTACATATAAGAGATCATTACTTCCCATATTAATACTTTAGAACACAATTGATGATTTATTCAGCAACTGTCACTGATATTACCTGGAAGCATTTGTTTCAATTTGTAAATAACAAAAAATTTGTTACAGAGAAGCTAAATCAGTAATTATTGTTTCTACCAAACCTGAAATTTGGATTCCATTGAAATCGATTTTCATTTCCACAGAAGAATACAAAAAATTCAAAATAAAACTTATTCCAGAAGCCAAACTTGAGACACGTGAGAATTTCACAGTTTTCTAGATTTCCATAACCCATCCGTCACCCAACACAAATCTACATTTGCTGTAAATATTTTGTTTCTTTTTCCTCTGCAAAGACAACTGCTTTCAACCCAGAATTCTAAGACCCCCACTTCGTGCTTTTTAGGCTCATGGCTGAAAAACTGAAGCTGCAACTAGAGATATTGTAAGAGAAGAAAAACAAACAAAAAAGAAACATGCAGTTGACCACAGGGAGATGGATTATGCAAATCAGAAAACTTGTAAAATAGGGTCAGGATTTGAAGAACCAGGAAGTTCAACCGACAAAATTGCAGGTAAACAGGGCACTAGAGGCATAACAAACAAAAGAGGCATCAGGGCCGGGTTATTTGAAAGCCCATTAACACTAATCTCTGATTAAAAATTAACCAAGGTTTTCATCTCGTGCCATTTTTAAAAGCTAGCTTTAATGGTAAAGAAAACTGAGTCTATGTCAAAACTAAGGGATTAACATCTCTTGGAAGAACCTTTATTGATTAGCAATTAAAATTAAAATTGAACCAAAGTTTACGTTAATTATAACCCAGGCTTGGATTGGCTAATCGGGTTTTTAATAACTGGGCCCAGATGGCTTGATGTTCATTGATACAATATATAATGCTAGTATTGATTTTCTTTTTCCTTCCTTGTTTCTTGGGGAGGGTTAGGGGCATCCAAAACAAAATAATATAAGGAAGGAGGGTGTTAAAAAAAGACCATGAATCAAATAGTGCAATACCAAGGTCCTTGTGCAAGGTCAGCTTTATCAAGATGGTCTCGGCGGAAAAGGGTCAAGCTCCTTTGGTTAATTAAACTGCACAGATATTACACTGCATTAAAATACTTAAGCTTAAGTTTACCGCATTTTTGAAAGTAACCGCAGGCGCTTCTCGTCCGTTCACTTGGTCTAACTGCACTTCACTCCCACAATTCGCTGCCGTGAGTTCATACGTTCCAAAATCTTCATCTTGGAATTCAAGACTGCCACATTTTTTCTCGATCAGCGATGAGCTGTCATCTTCAATCAAACTGTAAATTGGTAAAAAACCAAAAGCCAGAAGAAGCAACATTATTCGACCACGTAGTATCCCACGTAGTCCACAACAAAAGCTACCCGCCATTTTCTTCCAATAGTGGTCACGTGACACAAAATGGCGTACAGCTCTTTAAAAATTGCCTCAGGGAGGGGATGTTCAGGCAAACGTCACGTAGATGTTACGTATTTCTTTCGCAATCTCCTTTGTCACATTGTCACACCGTACTTACAGTAATACATACAATTCTAAAAATATACCGATTGAAAATACGTAACTTGACGTCCTTGGCCGATGTGTGACGTCGTAACATTTTAAAATCCTGAAACTACGTGCCCTCGTTCAATCTATCTTCCTTTTATTGATTCTAGTCATCAGGTGCAATTTTTACTGTAAACAAATGAACAGTTTTATGTTTGTATTTCTAGTGAATGTGTCACAACCATAATTTTCTAACTGAAAAAGTGAGAAACAATGATGATTACTGACGACGCAACGCCAATGAAGACGTCACTTGTCAATATAAATTCACGTCATTTGCAAATTCCAACTACGTCATATTTAAATGTACCCAAACTGTCCAAAACCTAAACTTGTGATGAAGGCGTTCAAGAAAAAAAGTAACTAACCAGTCATGTACTCATGTTCCCCACAAAACCTAAATTTGGTCATTTCACGACAGTTTTTTGTTTTGCAAAAGACGGTGAAGAAGTTAAATATGCTTAAGTGTATAACGCACGTGCACCTATTGTTTTGTAGCGTTCGCCGTTCAGGCCGTTCCTAAACTCTCAAATATTGAAGTGTTGAGTTTTAATTGTCTGATAAGAGTTCTTCTTTACATCTAGTGCATTTTTTCGCCGCCATCAGCTGGTGAAACGAACGGCAGTAGAAGGACGTGACTAATGCACGTACAGCTGCTCACTTGCAAAAAGCTAATTGATGCAAGCCGAACTGAAAGCTGCGTTCACATAAATTTGTTTAGATCAGTTAGATTAATTGAGCATGTTTAAATGAAACGACTTTCTCTTAGCATTAACATGCATGTTTGTAACTGCATTGTTGGCGCTAGGGAACGAAATTTTCGCGAGGTGGAGCATGACATTTCCGCGGGCAACTACATAATTAAACAAGAGTCAGTGTTTCTGCCGAGAGACGATAATCGGCTGATAGTTGCCCCGCGCAAATTCAATATTCTTAAAACAAATACTGGCCCGAGAAGCGAAGCTTCAAATGATCATTTGACTTGTTGTTTTTTACCGTTCTGTTGTTTCTGTTTTTTCTTATAGTTTTGGGTCGATTGTAATTGGTTAAACAGTTGTGGTCTTCCCGCTGTCTGCACGCCAGTTATAATTTTTTTCTTCTCTTCCTATGAGTGTAGGCGCAGCAAAATAAAACAAAATAAGATAAACATGCTAGTTATAAGAACATTAAATTTCCAAGAGGAAGCCTTAAGACCGATAGTCCCGAGACAGAAACTGTCTCTATTGTTTTTATTCGATTTATTGTGCACCACTGCAAATTTCAACTTCCGTACAAAAGACCACAAAAGTCAGCTCACAAATTTCACCTTGAAGTTGAAACGAAAATTAAACATGTAAAAGGAATATGTAACGCACTATGTGAAAATATGGTTCACCGGCGAGGACTCGAATCCCGGTCTATTGCATTCAAGAACGGCCGTGATTACCACTACACCATAGGCGAACTAAAGTGAAAGCGGACGAAATGAGCCAACTAGCTTGTTCTTATTACATCAGTCTGTTTCAAGGAACGAAAAGGACACTGAACAACTTGCAATGAAAGCGATGAAAGAAACTTAACCTGTTTGTTACTGAATTGGAAGCCAAGAATAGGAGATTTTTTCGCCGACGAGCACTATCCATCCGGGAATTTTCACTAGGTGGACAGTGTGTCTGTCGAGGGTCTGTCGGCTGATAGTTGTCCCGCGACATTTTGAGGTTCTTTAAACTACCTTATTGTTACTTATTTTCGCGGGTCGCGAAAATGGAACGAACATATTATGCGGGACTTTAATTTCGCGAATTGGCCTAAAACAAATATTAAAAGGAAATAAATTTCGTGAAAAATACTGATCTGCAGGTCTCAGAGTGGCACACCTGATTTTCCATGACAATAGTTTCCAATGACACTGAACTCACGACAAGGAACAGCGAAATAATTAAGAAGTATAAACAGCTTGTCGTGACGAGTTATACAAGGAACCTGATAGGAAAGGATTGTTTGACGACTGCACCAAGGATATATTACAAGAACTGCAGCAAGAATGTGATATTGATTCAGACGAAGAGAGCTCCGCCGAAACCTGAGTAGAGAACATGGACAAGATAATTATTAAATTAATTACATCCATTTTGAAATCACTGGTGATCCTTGGAATCTGATTGGTCCAAAATGGTGCAATTTATTCCCAAATTGCACCATTTTTTTGCTCTAAATTGCATCCTTTCTTTAGCCCATCAAAATGGAAATGAAGTAACACAAATAGAATATTAATATTGACAATGATACTCTGTGATTTCAAAATGGATGTAATTAAGTGGTAATTGAACTTCGTGTCGTGCAATTTTGGTCTGAAATCATACTTGTGATTTCAAATCAAACTCGCGCTGCGCGCTCGTTTGATTTTGAAATCACGCGTATGATTTCAGACCAAATTGCACTCCACTCAGTTCAATTACCAATATAAACTGACGTTGACTTTGATTAAAGAATTATTCAGCATCAGGGTATTAAATTTCGAGTGGTTAATTTTCTCGAAAAATTGTTCGCGGGTCTTTAATTCCGCGATATTTTTTAAATCGCGAGGATCCCGAAAATTAAGTCCCGCGAAAATAAGTGACAATAAGGTAATAAATTTTCGCAAAATTAAGGTGGCTCCGAACCTGTAGATGTATGCTAGAAACAAACCAACCATTAGATCCTTTCAATTATCGCTCGTTCGCTATTTGGTTCTGTGGCTGCGTTAATTTGTTTACTGTCCTCCTTTCCTCCGTCAGTTAGTCCGTCTGTTTCTGGATCATCACGAGAGTAAGCAAAAATGGGCGACTGATCGGGTGCATACAGGTCGAGATTTTGCTATCTGATAAGGTAGTTTTTTTAGGAGCTCCGTGTTAGGAAAAACAAACCTGAACATACTCAACAATTATCAAAGAACAAATTATCCTATGTATCTCGTTCCCATAGTTTTCTTATAAAATTGGAGAGAAGTTATTAAAGAAACTTGATGCTGATCACTGTTAGGGCTTAAAGGGTTAAGTAAAAGTTGTGGCTTTTTTCGGTCAATCACTTCAATTGGCATGACGTACGCTTTCATTACTGTATTTGGTTCTCTTTCATTTGGCCTACCGATTTCATTTATTTGCGGACGCAAATAGTGAGAATCCAAAATTACTTTAGTTTAGCTTTAGATCATAACAGACTGTCCAATTTCATTTTAACGTAGTATGTCACGTTTTATTGCGCTTGATAAGATCCATCTTAGCGCATGTGCAGGCACTCGAAAAGTACCAGGGCTCAACGTTTAACAATATGGACTTTGTTTGCCACATTGCCGGAATGGAACTGAAAATGATCCCCTCTCCTTATGTTATAATCATTTCACTTATTATCACAGCATTCTGGAATTCCGATCTGAACATATTCATGGCCACCGGTTTAAGGCCGAAATCTTTCATAAAACCGTCAATGTTGAAACCGCATCTATTGGCGATGTGAATTCCGTCAACCAGTTTTTCTTTCTGCTGAAAAACGAAGAAGTAAAAGCGATGAATGCCTTGTCCTGGCTGAGGATTGGGCGGGTTGTATTCTAGGAAACCAAAAAAGGAGCAATTAACATCTGAATATGAAAGAAAGCACAAGTAAACTATAGCTCAGGTTTGCTGGCGGAAATCTTGCGATAAAAGATTCCAGTACAGGGATGTTGTGTCCACCTATGCCGTGCAATGTTGCAGACATCTTGTAATAGAGAGATTTAGGATTATGATAGACTGCTAGCAGTCCCTTTCTGGATAGTCAGAAGGCGCACGAAATAGCCGATCGAAAACTGGACCCGAAAACTGGCTTTTTCGCTCGGCTATTTTACGCGCCCTCTCGACTATCCAGAATTAAAGGGACTGCTAGCAGTCTAAGTAAACGACAGGAATGACCACGTGACCGTATTTATCCTTCATTTGCCGCTCGATGTTTTCAGCTTGTGAAAAAAATTGTTTAGTTTTCCTTTATCATGAAAGGCCAGAATTGTTTTCTACTATTCTCATCTATGTACTCATTTTATCAAGAAAAGATAAACGCGAATCTCACGTTTGCGCTTTGCCGTAAACGCGATCTCTAACCTGTTACAATTCATTTAATGTATTTTTAAGTGACAACTTGAATTAAATCGAAAGGACACCGTTTTTCACCAATTACACCCAAAACGTAATGCCAAATTATCTTTAAAACGGCCGATATGCAGCGCCTGGAAACTATTCATGAAAGTCTTTGGCTACGGATGGCCAAGAAGGAAAGAAAAACCGAAGCTCTCGAGTGCTTTCTCTCTATCTTAGATAAGATTGAAATAACTTATGATTTGCGGCTCATTGCCTCTTTGAAAATTTATTTCATTTCATCCCATTGATGATCAAGAAGCAAATCATATACGAGCAAGGAATTTAGATATAAATGAAGTCAATCAAGGGGATAATTCCCATGATACCGCCCCCCTTCCAGCCATAATTACCAAGATATACTGACCTCCGTAGATGTTTCCTCCCCGTATCTTACCATGGGCCAGATACTTTCCCTAAGATGAGAACAATAACGATAATTCAAGTCGTCTGTATAATTTTTTCATGAGCCAATCAAATCAATAAAGATACCCGAAATAGGCCATTTCCAGGTTGCTTCGAACCTCACTATGGAAGCGAGGCTAAGTGTAAAGCTTTTCGTATAAAACTTAGTTTTGTCAGTGTATATTAATGAAAACTGATTGTCATAATAAAAAAAACTTTGCACTTAGTCTAGCTTTCACAATAAGGTTCAAAGCAACTCTGAAATGGCCTATTAATTCATCCAGCTGTGTTGCAAGTCGGGAAGGTATTGAACAATAGCATTTTGCCGTGTAGTGTGGAAGTGCTTTGTACATTAAAAATGACGTCCAGTGACTATTGTACGGACGAAACAACATGTTTCACTTAAGGGGGCATTCTGGTCAACTTTTAAAACATTTCATCACTTTAACAGTTTTTCGAGTCAGGTTATCTCTGCGAGATTGCAGTTGATCCCCAAATTCCTTCAGTAGGAGCACGGGCTCATTTACTGAACAGCGGCTGTTAATCGAGCCTAGCGGTGGTTTCGTTAGTCTCTTGGTGCGATATAGATATTGGGTAGTCAGTTAATGACACGTGATCATACTGCTTAACTGTATCTATATTAATTTGAGATATTTGTGTCTTTTGAATTATAACTTACCATGACATTTCCAAAGATGAAGTGTACCCAGTGGCGACAGAGCGGATTGCGAAAAGAAGGAGTGTCAGGATCTAACATGGCCACAAGGTACAGAGTTTCGTTATCCTGTTAAAAATATGTGAGAGGACAAAAAGTATAAAGCAGTAGAAATTATTGCTACTTTAATCCATGAACAACAGCCAGGGATAGTAAGTCACCCAATTGGGTGCAATGTGGGTACTACCCTAGGGTGTCTCTAGGTACAAGCACACTCAGATCAGCCCTTATGCTAATACTAATATCAATACATCATTTATATAGCGCTCTATACAAGGCTCTAAAGCGCTTAACAAGAAATATCGAACTATAAAGTTACTATACTAGAAATGTGAAAATAATAACAATAAAAAAGTGCAATGACAGGGTCGAGAGGAAGTTGAAAACAAGCAATACGAAACCAATAGGTTTTCAGTTTAGATTTAAATTCGTTTAGCCCTTATTGCTAGTGTTTATTGCCGTAGGAGACTAAAGCACTGTAAGTTTATTTATATCCTCGTTCATCCAGCTGCAGTCAGTCGGGACGGGGGGGGGAGGGGTGGGGGGGGGGTAAATGGCCTCAACTGAGTGCCGCTGAGTCTCCTAGGATAGTACCCAATTATACACCTCGGGATATAGGGACACAACATGCTATCTGAGAGCTCCGAGCTAAAGTTCACCCATGTCGAGAGGTCTTGGTGTTTGGGAATGAGGATTTTTTTTGGGAGGGGGGGGGGGGGAGGTGGGGGTTAGTCCCTCACTTTTTCATCTTTATAGGACTCTACAGTCATGTGAAAGCCGAGAGGGTATGGCGTTTTAACGATGTTGGTCTGATAAAAGGACAACGTTGCTTCTCCGACTGAAACTGGGTATAACGATTTTGTGTACGACCATAGACAGCAAGGAGCACCGGCATCGGTTACGTTACCCGCGGTATGGCCAGCACCTTACACAGCACAGCCATATTACCAGAGGCAGTTATGGACAACTGTTTCATCCTTGTTAGGACCCATTATTGACCATCAACACGGCATTGGTGGTGTGCTCCTTGCTGTCTGTAGATGTTTTACTGTTTTCCTTAGCATAAAAAGGTGGAGGTGAGGGGGAAAGGTTTCACGGGCTTGCTCTGAGATGAAGCTTGAAACCTCTCACTCTTTGACCTAAAAATTTAGGGCGCATGAGTAGCGTGAGTGGTCCCTCTTGTCACTCAAGAAAAACAGTCTCGTCCTCAGAGCACGCTCTACTTAGTGCTCAGTGACCAAATTGCATGGGATCTGGAGATGAGATTGTCAAGAACAGCTGGCCGAACGATAAACATTGGCAACTTTCTCGCGCGATCGCGAAAGTCGCCTGCTTTACCGCGCGACACGGTACTTTCTCGCAGAAAGGCGTACTTTGCCTGACTAACTACAAGGCATTTAATAGAAAAAAAGGTATCGGTAAATACACGGAAATGAATACAAAATTTAACGTACCTGTGAAAACTTTACAATGGGAATTTCTTTGTTCACCTCATCTATAGGAACCACCTCACCACAGTTCTTCCTATTAAATACTCTATCGCCGATAACTACTTCCGCAAACGGTAACCTTTTCCCGTTATACTGAAAGTCTTCACAAGAGTCTTGAGCGTTTGGATGGCTGTCCTCAAGAAGATTAATCGACTTTACTTGAACAAGAACGAGGGCAAAGAAGAGGACGCTGAAGAAATCCATTTTGGATCCGCCACACTTTGTGCTGGAGAGTTGTGTCTCTGGATTAATATTCACATTGTTTTTGTTTTGTGCTTGCACGTGCTACGAGCAAAATTAAATCGGCGTACATGAGTGGCATGACACATGTGTGCCTACTGAAAAAAATATTAGGGAGTTTTAGCAACGAAGACGCCGACTGCAGCGAAAACATCGCTATTAAAATAAATTTGCGTTTTTTCAAACGTTAAATGTAGGTGAAATTTCCTGGAGTCGACTTCTTGGAGACCACACCCAAGTTTACAAAGAGAAAGAAAAATTCGTCGTCGCGTGTTTACGTCCTTCACAAAACATCCCATCAGGAAATTTCACGTCCTAGTCGTGCAGTGACGGCAACGAAATGTACAAAAAAGTGTGATGCACGGGCAGAGTTGTTGTTTTCGTTATTTTTGTTTTGTTTACGTTCTCTTAACAGTCGCCGTCGTCGTTGCTATAAACTCCCTACAATAATTATCGGTACTGTAAACAACATCCCTTTTAAGGACACAAGAAGGCGCATTTTTGGTAAAGGTTTGGTCTCGACGTCGTTTCACATTCCTCAAGTGATTCCAGGTAACATATAGGTCACGTTTGAGTCGTGTCGGGTGCAATTACTGTTCAAGTTTCGGGAGATGGGAATCGGATCTACATTGTTTGGCTGTAATCTGGCTCCATGCAGTTGTTCAAAGAGCACACAATTCAACTTTATCCAGTGGATAACCCGCTATCCAGCGGAAGCGGATAAAATGTACTCCAACAAAAACATTTTATCTACTGGATAGCGACTTCTGCGCTCCTTGAACAACTGGGACCTCACAGCAACTTTATCAACCTTTCTGAACAGTTTTGCAATTTGCAATAATCCTTTTGGGGTCTATCCCGATCTTCACGTTTTTCTTGGGACCTATACTGTTTTTTGAATGCACAGAATACAACTGAATCCTAATACAGTTTACTCAGAATGATGGGAATTGCGTTAAATGGGGAAGTCTGCGAGCAAGCTTTCGGGAGAGAGGGGGGAACGGGGAGGGGAGAAGGAGCGAAAGCTGGCTCACACGTTATGACAAACGGCGAAATTGCGTTCTTTTGGGAACTGATATTTCTGTCTATTCTGTTATTCCTGAACCGGAATATTTAACAATTATTCCACGAGCGGGCGTTGGATATGAAATGATAGATTTGCCAACGAGCGCCGAGTTGGCTATAATCATCTCATATCCAACAAGCTTGAGTGGACAATCAAGAAATATTGCTAGATCTTGCTGATTTCGCTTGGAAAGAAAAACCAGAAGACAATTTAATGGTCTCTATTTCTCGGGCATGGCATAATGCCTTCATATTGACGCGTTTCCCTATTAAATATTGCTGCTATGTACATCAACTACTAACGTTCACGCACATATGCCAACACGAATTCGCAAACCTTAGTTTGCCGTGGAACCAATGGCAAAGAGCGGCACGTTTACTCCAAATACGCTGAATTAATCGAATCAACAGGCTTCCCCAGTTTAAGAAACAGAGAAAACAAACCAATTAAAGTTTGATACTTAAAATTAAAAGACACAAATAAAAAACGTCTGAAGTTTATTTAAATACAGAATACTCGATGAATAAAAATTATATACACGCCATTAACAAGTCAACACTGTCTAAAAATGATATAAACGTGGCCAAAATTGGAGGTATCATTTTCGAATGTGTTGAATGCACTGGTAGAACCAGGGGATGCCCAAATATTATTCGTTATCTGTCTAGTGGCCACAAAACAAGTGGGAACAAAGGAGTTGATCGTGTATACTCAAGTATACTTCTTCCAATTACAGGTTTGTCTTTCACCAAGGAGTGACGGTCAGTTTGCTTAAAGAAGTGGACTATTTGCAAGAAGTACATGTATTGTCTCTCTTAACACATGCTGACTTACTGTAAAACATTGCTCATAATATATAACAAGCAACAAACATTTCACGCTAAAAATGCCGCTCAAGACGTTGTACGTAGTAGCAGGCAAACTGCCTTTTAACGAACGCCCTCAAGTGTCTACCGTACGACAAGCAATTTTTTTTGCCCACAAAAACGAAAAAAAAATTGTTCCTGGAAAAATTTCAGGCAAAAATGTATCCCACCTCCCACCACTAATTCATAGACGATCGCAGGAACTACAGCAGTGTGATGAAGAGCTCGTTCGATTTCCGTGAGTTTGCAGCTTATCTTTGACTCGACCGTACATGTGACTACAGATATGAATTGTATGTCTTCTAACTTTCATTCCTATTACTGTGGTAAAAGTTTTCAAAATTATACATGTACGACTTCCTGGGTATCGCAAACAAAATCAATTTCCCGCCGAAGACATTAGTACCTCAAAATTGCAAAACGTAGTTTCCGCGAAGCTAGAAAAAAGGAACTATCGCTAATGTTTCGTGCCACACGGTAACTTCCTTACGTGACCACCTTGGTTTAATCTAGTTCTAATTATTTAGTTCGGCTTCTAACTGGTTCCTTCCAAAAATTGTCGCTTACGGCAAATGGCGACAGATTCAACGGCCTCTCACTATGAAACATACAGCAAGCACACATGTCACACAATGAAGGCTTAGTAAAAAGAAGTCCGATGGAATTTCTCAATTCTCACTCGCCTCATTAGCTCTTGTCTTGCGCATCATGAAGGTTCAAAATGTTTGTAATCGGCAGCAGTTCTCCTTTCTCGTCTCTGTACTTTTCCTCGAATTTTCGTATGTCGCTGCCGCACTCATATTTGAAGATATCCACAATCTTATTCCAGCGCGAGATTTTGCTGCGCTGGCTGGCTTTCTGGGTCGGCGTCCATTGACAAAGCGGCGGCATATCTCCCAGACCATTCTCCCACAAGTAGATCACATCCAGTGCGGTGACTTTCTTCGGAAGAATAAATTCCGAGCCTTTTCTGGGAGAGGCTCCCTCGTCTTCCGCCATGTCAGAGTCACTAGCAGCTTCTTTATCCTGATCAAGCAACTGTTCACCTTCAATGTGATTGCTGCAGAGCTGCTGAATAGATATCTCATCCTTCTGCGCGAGGCTTGAGCTATTCAGACTTGAAGCGGAGAAGCCTTTTGGCAAGTACGAAGGAGGTTCGTTCTCCAGATCGTATTTAGACAGAACAGCAGAGATCGGCAAGAGTTCGCCTTTGGGGTTGCTAAACCGCTCCTCGAACTTCTCCCAGCTTCCGCCGCAATCCTTGCGAAAGATGTCAACGATCTTCTTCCAGCGGAAGAGTTTGGTTTCATGGCCGACTTTGTGGATCTTCTGCCATTTGCTCACAGGCGGAAACAACTCGCAGCCTTCCTCCCACAGCTTCACCACATCTCTGGCAGTAACTTTACGCGGGAGCTGGTAGACCTCGGCCTCAGATCCCTCTCCTGTTTTCGGACCGGACTTTGAGGTGCCAGAGAAAGGTGTGGACAGGCTAGAGGGCGATTCCCAAGCGTCAAACATGGCGACGATCGTGGTGACTGGATACAACTCGCCGCGCTCGTCCGAAAATTTCGACTCAAACAAGCTTAGGTCCCCTTTACAGTGGTACTTGTAGATGTCATAGATTTTGGTCCAGCGCGAAAACTTGCTCCGCTGGCCAGCTTTCTGCGCGGGCGTCCACTGATGCAAAGGCGGCAGATCCCCATATCCCGTCTCCCATAACCTGATGATGTCTTTGGCAGTAACTTTGCGAGGTAAGACGTGAGTTTTTTCTTCCCCAGGGTTTTGAGATTCAACCTTGACTCTATCGACGCCATTCAATGAGGGAGCACTTGCTGTGGGTGATTTTTCATCAACAGAACTGGAATCCAGGTCATCGCTGACCGTGCTCAAGCGGCTCCGAACCTCGGGTATATCAAAGATGGGCCCCGATGTCGCGTTCTCTGCGTCGTACTTTGCGATAATCGATGAAATCGCCATGAGATGGCCACGGTCGTTCGCGTATTTTCTATAGAACATGTCCCAGTTTCTATTGGAGTCCTTGTTGAAGATCTCGACAATTTTGCGCCAGCGGAATATTTTCGTTTCTTGGCCGATTTTTTGCGCGCGTGACCATTGGGAGACTGGGGGGAATTCCTCGCAGCCCTCTTCCCAGAGACGAACGATGTCATTTGGCGTGACTTTCCTCGGTAGGTAGTAACGCACCTCAGTAGATGGTTGTGTCACGCTACCGTCTGCCAATTTGGATTCAGGGTGAGCTTCGCTGTCATCAACATCTTCAGATTCCGAATCTACAGATTTACCAACTGTTTTTTTACTCTCTTCGTCTACTTCTTGGAAACTTTTATCCCCACTGGAGGTGAAACTTTCCTCGAGCTCCGGTTTGGTTTTACCAAGAAATGCCGGAGTTTGCTGCGTTTCGTACAGCGACAAGATCGTTGTCACCGGCAAGACTTCACCTCTGGCGTCGGAGAAGCTCTCTTCGAAGCTATTCATGTCGCCATGGTAGTCCACCTTGAAAATGTCCACGAGTTTTTTCCAACGAGATATCTTGCTCTGTTGCTTGAGCTTTTGCGCGGGTGTCCAATCTTTCAGTGGAGGAAACTCATCGCAGCCGTTTTCCCACAGATTGAGCACCTCTTTAGCCGATACCCTCCTCGGCAGCTCATAACTCTGCAGACCGGATCTCAGCGGCTGCTGTGAGCTGGCAAGCGAGGGCTTCCCGCTCACGAGCTGTACTTTGGGAGTAGGGGTGGTTGGGGTGGTAACGGCAGGCTCTGGTTTAGCAGTGGTGTCGCTGGAGGCTTCCTGTGGAGTGGTGGGTGCTAGGCGTTGGATGAATGGACTTCCACTGGCTAGCAAGTGGTTTTGAGCTTCGACAAGGTCTGACAGCTTTTTGTACGATTCCTCCAGGGCAAGATTGCGGTTTTGAAGGACCTTTACCTGAAAAACAGTGCAACACTAAAATTAGTTCAAGACTGAAGGCAAGATAAAAATACAGTATAACCATGGAATGGCGCTTGAAAACAAGTGTACCAATCAACCATGGATGAAATGCTGGTCCACTGATTTTCTTCATGTAACATACATGAAGACTTTTCCAGGTGTTCAGATAGTGGGGAGGAGTGTGAAAGACTGGGCCTCCTCTCCCGAGCCTCCTTACCTAGTTATTACATTATGATTAGTATCCCCACTATCTTAATGCCTGTAACAATGCCGTGGGACCAATTTATTTAACCGGATAAGGAGAGGCAATGTGGAACAAAAGAAGTAAAAAATTGCAGAAATCAAGTTTGGAACAGCGAAAAAAGCTCAAAAGTGTTTACAACTGGACATACTGCAAAATTCCAAAAATAGGCAAAGGGGTTACGTACATTTATGCAAAGATTCCTTCAGAGACTTTTTTAGGGGAGGGAGGGGGGGGGGGGAAAATAATACCAGAGGAAATTTTGCAGTTCAAAATTGATTAGCCTGTAAAACTAAGCTAACAACCTAAAAAAAATCATGGGCTTTTTCGGGGAGGCTTGTTGGAAGGATGTTTGCATCCGGGATTCAGTAGGCTTATTTTTGGAATTTTTGTTACTTACTTAACATGAGCTAAAATATATGGAAAAGGAGGAAATATATCACTGATGAAAATAATTATAAGGTTAACTTTTGAACCTGTTGTTCCAGCTCTTCAAGTTTCTTTTGAAACTGCAAGGTGACCTGCTCAGCAGACACTGGCTGAGGAGGGGATACATCCTTAGTCGGAATCAACCCTAGAGCCACTTGTGGCATTGGTAAAGGACTGCCGGCAGTCACTTGCACACTGTCCAGTGCATCTGAAAAGTGAAAAGAAAAAGTTACGGTGAAACCACCATTTGAGAACTGTCTTGCCATGGTCACTTACAGCTATTGGGAGGGACTGACGGGTTCTTGAGTTGCGCATCCATTGAGCATGCTTAATAGCACGTCTGATTCTCGTTTATGGCATCTGTACACATGTGGCTGTATGTACAGCCTTTGTATGATATGGTTTATTTTTCTACATATTCAGAAATGTATGTACAGTGAAACCTGTATTACGTGGAGACCTTGAGGAGTGATGGTGGTTTATAGGTTCTGATAAATTGTGCATTGGCCGTTTTTGTGCTAGAGACCTTACGTGTAAATTTGTCTAAGACATGAATGTTATCTTGCAATGCCATTATGGTCTAGGATAGAAATGGAAAATTAGTCAGACATAAATTCAATGTGCAACGTCTTTAACATCTTCTGTTTAGTGTTAGACTGCAAGCAGTCTCTTTCTTCTCCTAAGTTCTGTCATGATCGCACTTAAACAGAGGTTGCCCACTTATCTCTTTTACCCCTTATATCAAAGAACAAATTCCCCTATCTTGTCCCCATATTTTTCTTATAAGCGTACTGGGCAGAAGTTATTAAAATATCAAGAGAATTCACCTTGGGTGATCATATCCTTAATTCTCATAACCTCAGGGGTTGAATAAGCATTGATATTACCAGGAGAAATTTGATGCTGAGCTTAATATTGGAACTGCACAATACAGCTTTCACTTGTATACATGTACATGTTTCTACCACCTTATCATGCGTACAACAACCATGTAACTCAGACAAATCCGGGACTACTCAAACCTACATATAACTTTCAATCTAAAGGTAAAGGTGCACAGAAGCCACAGGCAGACCAGGAGGATTGTTTACTTAGTAACTATCAAAATCTCTAATTTCTCAAGTGTATACAGTCGACTCCTGATAACTTGAACCCTCTCTAACTAGTCGAACCTTGCGCTAACTCTAACCAATTCTCCATTCCTTTCAGGTCATTTTCTATATTATTTTACCCTTGATAACTCGAACTCCCGATAACTCGCACCTTTTTCAATTTCCCTTGAAGGTTTGAGTTATCTGAAGTCGACTGTAATTTATTTTCATTTATGCTTTGTATTAGTTGTGCATGTTACTAGTTTAAAAAAGCTTTACTTCAACTACTGCAACTTTCAGTTGTTTTAATTAATTTTACTGTATTAGTAAAGTAACACATCCTTGTTAGAAATACATATTAGCTGTATTGTTTTTTGAAATAAAGTTGATCATCTTGCAGTATCTCAGCATTTATCTGAATAGACAAGATACCACAACTTTGTATGTAAACTTTAAACTACCTACCCCCTAAAGCATGTGTCACATCACTGTGTGAATCCCCCATAGCCAACTGTTGATAAACTGGTTGTGCTTGCTCATGAACAAGAACACCTCCTTCTTGTGCTGTAGCTGCCAGCTGGAATGGATTGTCATCAGGCAGATCAGTGAATATTTGTACTGCCATTGTGCCAATGTCTGGTTTGATCTCATCACTGATGAATTTAACCTCTGGCCCCAAGTCATCCTTTGCAATTTTTCTTTCTTCTTCGTGAACGCCTTGTCCAGGTTTTCTAAAAAGATAGTTAACACTTATTATTGTAATTCACCAACACTGAGATAAACAAATAATTTGTAATTATTACAAAATAATGATCTCAGGCGTTTGCAACCAAACTATTGCAGAATTATTTAAGATCTGTAATCTGCGATCCTGTAATTCTCTCCCACCAAGCTTAATGGGCAATATGATAGTTGGTGTACACAAAGTCTGAGTCTGTTACCTTTTAAAACTTCCATGCTCAGTTGTGACGATTATAAAGTCATTTTCATCCTGCAAAACACAGATATTATACTCCATTAGGTTGGGACATATTAGGGAGCATGTACAGGAGCATGAAGTGGGGACATGCCCCTCTCATGTGCACTGCATAGGAGGCACAGTACAGAGGCAGAACACATGGGATAATGAATAAATTAATGCATTTTTGTTGGTTCATTTCCATTTTGTAGAAGAGACTAAAAGATCTCCATTGGCTCGAAGTTGATCAACGTATTGTTTTTAAAATTTTGCTGTTTACTTATAAAGCTCTTCATAACTTAGCACCTGTAAATACATACAAGACCTACTCTCAATTTACACCCATATACGCAACCTTTAGTTAGATCTTCTTTTTCAAAACTATTAGTTACTCCTTTCTCTATTTCAGACAAAAAAGTTTGAATCGTTTTCAGGATCGAAAATTTAAATTGAGATGTGAGCTTTCCATTCCGTCTCGGAATCCTTGTCAAGTGGTGTAGGACGTTTTGTCACATGATTAAGGTGAAAAAATATCACGTGACAAAATGTCCCAGTAGATCGCTGGGAGCTCGTATCCAATGTCGTGATTCAATGTCCGAGCCTGGCAATGAATGAATGAGCCTGGCAACCGGGACGTTTTGTCACGTGATAGTTTATCACCTTAATCATGTGACAAAAACGTCCTACACCACTTCACAAAGATTCTGAGATGGAATCGAAAGCTCGTATCTCAATATAATTTTTTGACCCTGAAAACGAAAAATTTTGGTT
>NW_028145650.1:1330000-1429820 GCF_977016875.1 Pavona decussata
ATGTTCTTCTGCTATAAGGTAAGTACTCTGTTTGTAACTGTAGCAGTAATTTGAGTTACAACTTTGTCACCCAGACACTTGAGTACAATAGTTTTGGTGGAAAATTATTCTTTGACTAGCTGAGATGTTAGGCACTAGTCTACAGAGTGGTACATTAAGTCAAGTAGGTTGAGAGTTTGAATTCAAGTGGGACTTCCAACTAGTGCCCAGTTGTTTAAGACAGGGTTGAGCTAACCCAAGATACAGTAATTGTAAGTTTTGAATTCTGGTTTATAGCTTGTTGATGTTACATGTAGATCTGACTTGTAAATTTCTTGTGATTTTTCCTTAGTTATGACTTGAGTCACTTTCAGCAGTGGAAAGGTTGTTGAAATTTGTTTTTGGCTTCAAATTTTTCAAACCAGTTCAATTTTTAGTTTCTTTGTCTCAGATTCATCACGATAATCTGGAACAAAGGGAAATAGAATTAGAGCTCTCCCAGCAGGAGCCAGGTCTTATTGAAAGCCCTGCGCTTAATTAGTAGGGAATTTTTAAAGAATCCATCTGTGTTGGTGATAGAGCCCGGTCTGTACAGTAGTCCGCAGTGTACTGGTCTGCTCTGGTAAAATGTTTTCATTGGATTGAGATGGCAGCTTAAAATCTTGGATGGACTAATAACAGCCACCAGAATCAGCTCGACATGCTGGCTTCTAATCTCACTCAACTAAGTATTGTAAGGGGGCATTTGAACATAAATTGTTCATGTTAAGGAATACTATTGAAATTGCAAACTAAGAAAGTTATTTTGTTATCTAGTCATGCAGTCAAATTCTCTTTTCTGGCTTATTTTTTTTACTAGAAATTTGGCTGAATTTCCTAAGATCCTGGCCATAGCAGTGGACTCCTTGTTAATCAGCTGCGATGACCAGGAGTCAGATGTTCGCTTGGTTGCTGGAGAATGTCTCAATAAACTCATCAAGGTAAGCTTCATTTATGTAAGCTACACTGCAGCAGAAAGTTACTCAGAGGATTTGTTTAACTTGTAATTCGGAAATACATGTACGGGCGATCTTTGTTAATACATGTATTGTTTTATTTTTTTCTCCAAATAGGGATTAATGGACACTAGCCTGGGACGAATACATGTGGAGCTGTACAAGGAGATTAAGAAGGTACAAACACAGGTTTCTTAGATGTTTTTAATTCGAAGATTAACTAACACTGTGGAACATAACCTAGGTTTCTATCCTACTCTAGGATGAGAACCTTAATGAAAGGAGGCTAATCAATCACTGGCAGTTAGTGTGCCATTAACTAAATGTACATACATGGTGCTGTCTTGAGGAGCCAGCTTTGGATTGCTATAGCAATAAATAAATCACCCTATTTAAAGCATCAAGTATTTAGTGCTTAGCAATAATGGGGGAACTCTCCAGATTGAATCGGAATTTGCTAGAAATGTTGGTTTTTGAGGAGAGGGGAAAACTGGAGTACCTGGAGAAAAACCTCTTGCAGGACGAGAACCAACAACGAACTCAACCCACGTACATGGATGACGCCAACTCAAGGACTCCCCTACAATGTATATTTTTGTAGCATAAAAATTTTAAATGTTATTTACTCTAATTTAATAATTTTTGTAAGTTTAATTCAGCCAATCCATACATGTTATACAGTATACATAGTTTAAGAGTATTGCTGGCTTAGTTTTTGCGATGAACTTTATGTGTTCACTTGTTTTTTTCCAGACACCAAAATTGATTAATAATTTTGTAAACTGGAATGAGAAGTTGTACAATGTAACATGATTCAATGCTATATGCTTTGTTCTGATAGAATGGCCCTGCAAGGAGTTTGAGAGCTGCTTTATCTAGATTTGGTGAACTGTGCCATTTAATAAGACCTCAGAAATGCCGGTGAGAATATTCAGATAGTACATTTTGTCAAGTCATATATCTCGGGCTGGGGCAGTCACACATTCACCAAGGCTTTGATTCGTGTCATGCTTGCATTTGTGTCAACAAGTTGTGTGTTTTGTTGAACGTGCTCTCCTAATCTGTGATTAATTACTACTAGTTATATTGAGATCCTTAACCCTCAGGACACAGAAGGGGTTTGATTTGCACCCCTCTCCCACTTCCCTGGAAATTAATGATGATAATGATTGTGGTGGCGGTGATGATAATGATAATGATAATGATGATGATGATGATGATGATGATGATGATGATGATGATGATGGAGGCCTCTATGGATACTCTTTTGCTCTTTTGTCCAAGCATGATCATTGCTGGCACAGGCACATGGACAAGGAAATCTTATCGAAGAAAATTAATTTAATTTGTTCATCCTTGGAAAAGGAAAACCTGTTGTGATGGAGAATTTACAATTAAAAGTAAATGTGGTTGAATAAAATTTGAAGCCTGGACTTTTAGAAAATGTAACCCAATGATATGATGTTTTCAAAACAATTTCCTACCCTTGAGTTAGAAATTGTTCAATTTTCAGAATCCGCTTTTTTCCAAGATTAGGTGATCTGGGATGTACCATCTCTGCTTAAGTTTTACTAGTTAGTAACATTCTTTAATTGTAAAGGCAACCCTTGTTGAGGTGATTTGAGCAACTAGTTAGGGGTTTTTAATAGTTAGTTTGATTTCAAAAACTTCTGCAAGTAGTTACGATCTTTCAGGGTTAATGCCCTAATCTTTACAACATTACTATTATTTCCCATAATATTAAATTTTCATTTAATCAAATTTCTTTGTTTGATAAGTTTGGTTTGTTCATTTTTCAGGCCATTCATTGCCAATTTGTTGCCATGCATAGCTCGCGTCAGCATACGCACAGATGATGCAATGCAGGTACAACATTTACATAGAATGATGTTTTACATTTGTGTAGGGAATAATAAAAGAAGAGACTAAAGCTAGCTAGTCATAGTTGGTAATATTATTTTTTGAGAATTATCTTGAGTAGACATCATTTTGATCAGGAAAAACCTCATTTGCATTAATTTTACTTTCAACGCACAATTTACATATGGAACTATAAATGAAATAATAAAAACTAGTTTCATCAAAAGACCTCATCAGTTGGTCGCCATGTTTGTTTTGAATTTTTTCATTGTTCCATGAGAGATGCATTCTAAGCTGTTTGCTAAATTTTTTAACTTATCTTCCTTATGAATCATAAAATGAATTTCAAATGTGTTTATTAGTAGACTATTTTCTTTGCAGGAAACACTGGCTATTGCCATGCAGAAGATCGTGTATGTTCTGGGTAGTTTTACCAGTGATGCCGAAATAAAGGTGGGATTTGCCATGTAAATAATGAAAACATTGCTTTTCTTAACTACAGTACCGTTACTGTATCTACTCTAGTCAGAAAGGAACATTTGCATGTTCATCCTTTGGATGAATTCACGAAAAGTGCACATATAATTTATAATTAGGTTTTCAATTCTGGCTAAAATCCTGGTTAGGGATTGATGAGTTTATGAAGGAAATGTTAACATTCATTTGGCACTTAAATTTAGTATTGTGATCTCTAAATCAACTAATAATAATTTCACTAAAAATTATCTAAAAGATTATCTATCCGGGTAGAGATTATTATAAGTTACATGTACTTTAATAGCTTACTGAAGTAATGACGAGAACGTCCCAAAGAGAGGGGAAAGTAAATTATCAATTTAATTCAATAAAATCCATTAAATTAGTTTCCTTAAGACCTTATTTGTTTCATGTCCTCTTTCTGCCAAAAGCAACTGTTGAAAACCTTCCTACCAAACCTGCGATCCTCATCTGCAACAACCAGACGTACAGCAGCAAGTAGTCTTGTTGTAATTTGCCGTTATTCCCGCAAACCAAGCTTCTTCTATGAGTGGCTGCTGAACATTCTGTTGGGTAAGTTAACATGGCATCATAAAGATTTTATTATATTATTTGCTTGATATTGTATGGAGCAGATAATGTATTATAACAGTCCTTTCATTAAATAAATATAAATTATGTTCACTTGGTGTATTTTGAAGACTACAGTGTCATCAGTGTATGCTCCAAGGAACCCCCAAACACTAGCTACAATCCTGGACAAAATGTAACCAACCAATCAATCTTTACCCCTGAAGCAGAGATCCCTTCGATCTTCCTTGACATCACAATGTTATTTTGTCAGTTAACTTAACTAATTTTGGCAAGGATTGTAGATCAACGGTCTCCCATACTTACCCTTACCTGCCCCACTAGCCTATCTCCAGGCCTTACTATCAACTGGTCTCTTCATTAACCACAGCCGGCTCTCTTAAGACAGACACCCACAGGACCAGCTCTTCCTTAAAATCCCAGTTATTTTAATTTTGAGTGATAGACACCAACAAACATCTTCTGTGCCTCAATTCTTAGAGAGTTAAGGTATTTATTCATGCAGTTTATGATATACATGTACATAATTATGTAATCCTAAGACTACTTGTGATAAACAGTTCTTGGTACCTGGCAGGAGTCAGATAGATCACAATTTTACAATTTAACTGTTTTGCATTGATTTGAGAAGCTGGTTTTAGTAGGTCACTTACTTTATTTTCAGCCCCTTACTTTCCAAAATTGTTGACTGTTGTCTATGTTACATTGATTTCTTAAATTCAAGCATACATACCATTTACATGAAGTTGCATATTCATCCGCCAGGTATGGTGTTGCCTTTTCATGAAGACAGAGATTCTAATGTGTACCTTGGTGCACTGATGTGTTTGCGGCATATGATTCCAAACTTGAGCAGCTCATCCTCAAGTGAGCAGGACATGAAAGGTTTACGAGGCAGCTTTGGAACGCAGAGGTCATATTCTGGTGATGGTTCACATCCTGATGAACAGATTAAGCCCAATCAACTTCTGCAGGTTCACATTTAGATTCTAATCCATCATAACTTTAAATTAAACAAAACGTTCATTATTTAATAATTATTACAGTAATCAACAGTTCATGAGCTGTTGTGGCCTATAATTGAGAGTAGAGTGGAAAGGCGAAAGATGAAATCAGTCAGTTCTCACATGATGAAATAGCCAGTCGTGTGCTGAAAGATTTAGATCTAGTGAGTTATTTATGGTCAGATCCACTTCTTATGCTGGTCACATTCAGATTTTAGTAACTAAATGTTACATTTTCGAGAAAATGGAAGGGTGCTTCATTTTATGTACACTGTACTCCAAGAAAAACTCCTCATTGATAGCACGGCAAATATCCAGTTAATGCCTCTGTAGCTACAAAAAACACTTAAAAATGATTGGGATTTTTTGTTGCATTTTAGTCTGATATTGCGTTCTGTATTCTGATGTATAAATTATAGTAGATGAAGTGCTTTATTGTTGCATTTATTTCGTAAGGCTTATGAAGTGATCATGTACTGCACAAAGCACCAAAATCACAATGTGGTGACAGCTTCTATGGAAACGCTTCATCAGCTCCTGCGCACCCCACCACCAGCTCTTTTGTCAGTTCTTCTCTCCTCTGAAGGAATCACCCCAAGTGTCAGTTTTGATACTGTTAAAGAAGGTACTGCAGTTTTGCATTATATAAGCTGGTGTAGTTTGCTTAATAAGTAACTTTTTCTTCCAAACCTTTGTTCAGATTGTTTTCAGTAATTGGTAACTTGTTTTGAGCATTAGCTCTTCACTCTGATGAAGGGCTTAAATGCTTAAGGGGGCAATTCACCTAAACGCCATTTTTCTGCCACTTGACATGGCTTTAACGGCAATTTCTCATTCACGTTTCAAGCAATCCAAAAACCCTATCATTATCCCGTGAATCTGTGTTGTGGGGTATTTTGTAAATTTTTGGGTGATTTTTGGATATATTTGGGAGGAGTAGTTTGTTTTAGAAGGATTGGTTAAATTAAGAGAAATAAGAAATATTGAAGATTTAGTGAAGTTTTAAAATTAGAATTTGTATTTAATAATTAATAGATGGATACCAAGTTAGTCCACTAACAACCCGGGGTGCTCTTGCGTGGGTATCAACTGTCTGTTGGTGTTCCAAAAATCATTTTCTTTCTTCTATCCTTTCTTAAAACCTCTTTAAATTTCATTCAAATTTAGGTAAATTGCCCCCTTAAAATGTCAGTACTTAGATCTCTTTGCAATGGCCAAATTACTCTGTTGATTAAACCAAACATTCGTTTTCACTATTCATCAACACAGTACCACAGTTTCTTATCCATCTGTTCAGATTGGACAAGTTTAGTACAAGATGTATCAGACAGCTCTTTTTTGTACTTTCTTCTGAGACTCCATCGATCAGAATACGGGAAGTACAAATGATGTCCAAAATTATAGTATACATCATGAGATGATTGGACATCACCCCTGAAGCAATTTTCATTCCTCAAGGCTGGTACTCAGGTCAAGAGAACCAGTAAACGAATGGTGGAGCACGATGACTCCACTGCAATGTGTAAGCAATGGCTAAATAAATTCATGAGCCATTTAAGGTCCTCAGTGTTGAAGATTTCCGTTACATTGTGTCTTACTCATAATATTTTATCACCTCATTTCTTAGGGTTGGAGATTCTTGAAGAAACAGCATCAGAGGGTGATTCATTGACAGACGAAATTGAGACGGCATCAACTGCCGAGAGCACAGTTAGTACTGTGGACACTGGAATTGGAAGTTCTGTAGCTACCGATTTTGACAGTGAGCAAGTAACGGCTGATGAAATGCTGAGGTCACCAGAGTTAGATCACTTGCGTTTGCATAGTGACTCGGTAACTGATACCGAGGAAGCAAGGGAGGAAGCAGAAGAGGGGGATCTCTTTGATGCCATGTCTAGCCAGAGTAGCTTGGGAAAAAGACAGGTTACAAGGTCTTTGTCAGATCCTGGTCACATGGTTAATGAAGATAATGAGACAACTGCTGATCAAGCTTGGGCGCAGCCTCGAGACCCACATGGTACTTATGATTTTGTCCCTCACAAAGACAGTGATGGCTTGGAACAAGAATTAGCATCAACAAATGATGATGATGTCATCAGGACAGAATCAGTTTCAACACAGGAAGTGAGGCTGCTGGTTGAACGTAGTTTTCAAATTGATGCAGTGGCCTGTTCAGGGGTTCCTCTTGTTCACTGTGCCCGTCTTATGTGTTCGTTCTTGTTGTCCGGAAACCCTGGTGAAATACTCTCAGATTCTAGCGTGAGAGTCAGTGTTAAATCATTGGCTCTCTCTTGCATTGCTCAAGCAGTCAAGCATCACCCCGAGGCATTCTTAGTGCGGATGCTGCCTGAATCTTCAGGAGAGTCTGATGAAGAGGAGTTGCACAGATCAAGTTCTCAGCTTGTGCGAGATGTTCTTCTTTTCAGTGGCCATGGAGATCCACAGTTACGTGGAAGTCTAGCAGCTGTAATTGGAAATATTATCAGAACAGGACTTGAGAAAGGAAGGTAAAGTGTAACGAGGGAAGATTAAACTCAACACCAATAGATGAGTGTGGGAAAGGTGCCTGCAATGTCTGTGGGGGAGCTGCAAACAATGCGAAAAGTAACCATGACAACCCTGTGAGTGGCAACCACCCCAGCACCGTCACACTGAATACTCAGTGGAAAATTAAATACTTGCCAATACTTACCTAGAGGGAGCGGACGTACCTAGAGGCAACTGTACACGCACCACGATGCAAGCAACAACAGGGGAGCTGTAAATTTACTGAGGCCCTGTGAAACCCTTGGACCCCCCACATAAATTAATGGAGTAGACTGCTGGCCAGCATTGTCTCAAGTTTAACCTCGTCTAAATTACATTTTGCCCCATTAAAATTTTGGAAGAAAAGCCTACAGTACATTCAGGCTTGGTAAATGTTAGTTAACATCTTTTTTGGGTTTGGCGGTATCCAAATGATTAAACTGATTTCTTTCTCTTTAAAATCATAGGCTTGACTTTGAGACTTGGTGTATTGACAGTTGTCAGGAAATGGAAACAGGTACAATACATGTATGGTGTAAATTACCTTATCCAACAATACAATGCAATGCAATGCAATAACTTTATTTAAGAGGGGGGTGTAATTAGCTATCAATAGGGAGCTTAAGGTTGCCAAATACAGTTTTTTAGTGTACAGTTGTTAGAAGATGTTATTTGGAAACTATGTACTTCTGGACGCCCAAAATTGGTATGGTGTAAGACTAACTAAGAAAGAATGTTTTTTCATACGTCTTGTTGAGCTAACCGTTTCCATGGCAACGCAGCGAACTATTAAACGCCCATAAATAGTAGGTTTCCTTTATTTTTAGAAAATGTACTCATTAGATTTTTTCCATTTTTTGTATCCAGAAAAACTCAAAAACACTGACACAGTTGCACTATTTTCATGTAATTTTAACAGAGAGATCTCCTGTAAATATTCAATTTGCATTTTAATGTTTTGTGAAGATACCCTCTGTTAGATTTAGGTTTCTCTTTGTAGGCGAGTTACGCTTCTAGGGAACTATTTTCATGCCAAATTTCACGAAATTCTAATGAGCGGTTCCTTAGAAAACAGTTCATTTCCACGAAAACAACCAGTCGCAATTTTTTGGTCAAATGCGCATGCGTGGCTTTAATTGGGTTTCATGGCAAAGATGAAAAGCATGCAAAAGGTCTTGGTGAATGACTTTTTTTGCTCGGAAAGAAAAGAAAAAGAGTCCAGGAACGAGAAACTTAGTTATTTAGGATCAGAACTTAACTTTATGATCCATTTAATGTGAAATTGAGGGATCACTTTATCGACCACCGTATTTGCGTACCACAACCCTAGCGCGCGCTTAATAGCATCACTAACAGAATCTATAAAGCGCGCGCAAACTGTGTTCGGCCACCTTAAGCACAGATGTTCCTGAGCCACGGAAGGCAACTGGAAGTCGAATGTTTCCTTTTTTGGCGTGTTTTGGCTCCTCACAACGGACCGGAAATACTCTTGTTGGATGTCTGTGGCTAGACGTTACATATAACATCTGGCGTCAAAACGCGCCAAAAAGGAAAACTTTCTACTTCTGGTTTCCGTCTGTGGCTCAGGAACATCTTTGCTTAAGTTCCCTAATGACAGTTTTCTAACTTACTGCCCTCAAAATAAGAGGAATAAAAACATACAACGTGCACAATATTGAGGTCACTAATCATGACTAAAGTAGTGCCATCCTGTGATAGACTGGTATATCATTCAATAGGAGTTAATGTAATACTATTTTGTACTTGACCAATTAGTTTCAATGACAGTTGGGCTTCATCTTTACTCTTCACTCCTCTCTTGTCCTCTTCCTTCCGACCCGTTCCTCGCCTGCACTCAAGACAAGTGCCTTAACTTGTGTCTCCTTTCCTTTATTGTACTTGACTCTACTTATTCTATCACAACAATAAAGAGTAGACATAGTAGC
This sequence comes from Pavona decussata, assembly GCF_977016875.1. Classification (NCBI taxonomy): domain Eukaryota; kingdom Metazoa; phylum Cnidaria; class Anthozoa; order Scleractinia; family Agariciidae; genus Pavona; species Pavona decussata. The sequence continues at coordinate 1,339,379 of NW_028145650.1, forward strand.
TCTAGGCATTGTGTTACAACGAGGTTTAATTAGTGTTTCTACCAATTTTTAGTCTTCATGCTTATCACTGTCTCTATTAATTTCACAGTTCCCTTGGCTCTTGAAGACCTAATTTCAGTTCTGAAGGCCATCCTTCAAGATGAGTCTCCTGTTGCCATAAAACAGGCGTGTGTCTCTTTAAAGGTACATTATTTCATATTAGGAAGCATCTAAGCTCAAATTTGGTCTCTAAATGTATTCCTTATAGATAATGAAAGTGTAATAGATGTTGTTGTATCTAGCGGGGTGTAGGGAGGGATTTAATGATTTAATGACTCCAACTGAAGGATTATCCTCTATTATCATATGAACTATATTACCCCATGTGCACTTTTATTTCAAAACTGTTGGCTCTCATTCAGAGCATGAAGATGACACTGTCCTTGGTTTATACACTTTGACCTCAAGTCCCTCCCACTCTTTCAATAAGACAGTTACAAGTGCATTAAAAGTTCATGGCAGTATGGTAATCACTTCATCCTGTTGCCCTTAGTTGGGAATACTTCCCTGGCCATTATTTTACTTCTACATGTAATAATATAATAATAATAATATATAATTAAGCATTACACTAAGTCTCAATGCTTTACAACTCTATAAAAATGCCAATTACAAATGTGAGAAAAATACATATATATATATAAAAGAAACTTCATAGTCACATTAAAAAACCTACTCTAATTGATAAAATTTACGAAATAAATATGTCTTAACTGAAGATTTAAAAGAGGTCAATGTCTCGGACTTCTTTATTTGAAGCGGCAGATGTACTGTACATGTATCTCTAAAGTTGACTACTAATAACAAAATCTTGTTGGTCATATAAAGTGCTGAACCTATTGAATATTGTTCATTCTTTTCAGAGCTGCTTTTCACTGCTGTGTTCCAGCAAGCACTCCAGGGTAGCATTGGATTTGTTGGATTCCATTTTGACCTTGAGAAATAACTCTTACTGGTTGGTCAAGGTAGGACTGAAGTTTTTGTGCGTAAAGTTCGTGAACTTAATTTGCTGTTTTGTGAGCACTCTATTAAATTAAATATATAATGGATAAGGGAAGTAGTTTCTATAATAGAAACTGTGGTGCTATGTGTGGGGAGTGGAAATGAGTTGTTGGTTTTATCAAAAGAGTTGATAACTAGAGGTCATTTGGCCGATATACAGAGATTCAAATCTTGTTACGATTGCCAAATTACCTTACTATTATCTCTGTTGATAAAACCAAGTATAAATAATAATTTTTATCTAATGTGTTGTTTCAGAAAATATCCATATTCTTTCCATGGAACTCAAGGTGTTTTGGTATGGACAGTCCTCCACCCTTTTGGAAATTCTAATGTGTTGTTTTAGAAAATATTCAGACCACTCCCATGGAGGGTGTTGTTGTTTGGACCTGTTGCTCATCTTGAAATTTCCTCCACCTGAACTTCGTGCTTTCATTCAAAACATTTATTAGGCTTTTGAGGCCTTGTGATGTATACTATGCAGCTGTCTTTCTTACAGTGCTTGTTGAAGTGTCATTTGCTTTTAGCACTGGTTTAACTAAGAGTGGTGCTCAGTGTTTTATCTGCATTTTTTGGAAAACATCAATTTTAGTTGAAGAACATTATTGATGTAGTTAGCTTACTTGCCGACATACATTTAATATTTATTTAGTGGGTTAAATACATTTAGAATTTTAACATCTGATGATTCTGTCATCATACCAAACTATTATTCTGGATTATTCCCAAGCAAAGTGTATTTTCTGTTAATATCATTTTTACAGGTTGAATTGCTGGAAATATTGGAGGAAGTGGATTTCAGGTATGAATCTAACAGAAGCTACAATAATTTATCATATTTTTTCTCGCAATTTTTCTGAAATTTTTTTTATTGGTACCGCTGCTTTAACTTAAAGCTGGTTTTCATTCCATCGTCCCAATCATTACCATTGCCTAGATTGTGTCATTGTCAATTTGAACAGCCTCACAGCATCTAGCATGACAGTGCTATGATATATGTAACTAGGTACACTCTAAATGAGAGAAAGTAATTTTTTAAATGAGATGTACATTGTTAACATTCTAGAGTTCCACCTGGTGTTGAACACAGGACTAAAATGAAACAAATTGGATGCTTGGAAAGGAGGACTTAAAATCTGAAACCTTGGGAGTAAAAGTCTGGCACCCCCAACCACTACCACCAATGCAAAGCTATTGGGTTCTTGGTACATTCCTGGGGCCAGATTCACAACTTTAGCCCTTCTAAGTTTTCAAGGACCTACCTTATCTTAAATGCTCCTAGTTTTGCTGTGTTCACTTCTAAACTTAGGTTTTCTCTCTTAAAGTTAATATAGATAACATGTTACTTCTTTTAGTGTAATGAGTGTGCTGTTTCCATTTGTCTTGTTTTTCCTTTTCGCTTTTTTATTCTAATTTAATGATTATTTTCGTATATTAGAAACATTTATATATTAAGATGGATAGTCCTGCCGCTGACAGACTTATTAAATTATTTTTTAACATTAGAATTATCCAAGGTAGTCCATTCCTTGGGGCAACCGTGCCTCCTAATGTTGTATTTGTGTGTGTGCACGAGAAGTCAATAAACTGACAACTGAATAAGTTAAGATGTATCCTAAGTATTGTTTCTGAACAATAGTCTGGCCCCTGTCACCTTCTGGTTTCCACATACAGCTGTGTACACATGTTCATTTCCCTCTGTGCTGCACACATTCTTACACTTCCTATTGCTTACCAAAGGTTGTCCAATTGATATACTGACAAACTGATACAGTCTGTAAAGGCAGCCTAATTAATGATCCATGTTTTTTCTTTGTCAATCTACTTGCAGACAGTTGATATTTTTGAAGAACAAATTTGAACACCTCCAGAACTCGGGGAGGCAGAGACTGTTTGTAAGTACAGGTGTAACATGATAATTTGCTTCAAGTTACATGTATTTAGTTTTGTTTCATATATTTCAACTCCGTGAGGACTGATATTCAGTGCATTCAAGTTACTAATATTATTTTTTGGAATGCTAAATGTGCAAAAGACAATTTTTTTAAAAAAATTCTTCTCTTATGCATTGATTTTTTCTTTTCTTGTAGAAAACTAATTTGCAAGAAGATCTACTTGACAAAGTTGTGCTTCATCTACTGGAAGATGATGACATTCGAGTGAGGCAGGCAGCTGCCAAGTGTTTTACTAGGTATAATACTATGGAAAAGGATTTAAGGACACAGAACTGTTGATAGATTCAGTCTTGAAAAGGAGGTGTTAGGATTAATGATAGTGGAAGCTAGAAAGAACAACAACATAACATACATAATTGTTAGTTGCAGTTAGCGCATGTATTGCTTGAAGTAGAACTGACTGTTACTTTTTGCAATGACTGTGCCAACCAAATTGGCAAGACACGTTCGTTTTAGGGCATGTTACACTAGGCATCCTTTTGTGCAACATGTACCACAACAACAAGTTGGAAGTTGCAGACATATACAGGTACATACGGTTGACTTTAGTACCATTAATATTTCCAGTCTCCGTACTCATCACCATTTGAACCAGTTCTGATCTTCTTTCCCATTGCATTTCCCACTGAATTTCCATTTCCCATTTGGTGATATTTCCTTTAATTTCATATTCCTGATTTTATAGTCATTTTCATTTATATTTTGTAAGTATTTACTAGACAAGCTCCCCATCTTTTAATTCTTCTGTAGGCTGGTTCCACAACTCTTCTACTCATTAAACAATGATGCTCAATCTGTAATCATCTCAGCTGCCCAGAGTCAACTCAGTAAGTGTTTTAGTAATAGCCTTAATTCTCAAAATTAAGTAATTAAAGTGAAGTAAAGTAGAGTAATTTATTTAGTATTTTATATTGTCAATGACACGCAAAGGGGAGTCACCGGGCCCTCTAGAATAAACCCTATTTTAGTTTCATACCAACGTAGTGACACTGGTCATATTGCTTTCTAATCACTCTACGCTATCTTATCTATCATGAACAAAACAGAGGATTAACTGCTGAGACTTGCTTCTTTGTTGCTTCTGTAAAATAAGAATGTAATATATTGTCATCATTGTCATTGTGAGTTGCCTCAAGTGAAGACAGCCAAGGTGGCCTCTCTTATAAGCCTGGTGGTTTCTTTAGGTCTCATCGACATCGCCATTACCTTGACTTTTAATTTTAATGTTTTCTTCTTTTACTAAGGCAAATAAATGATGACGATGATGATGAAGAGCTCACAGTGTTCTTCCTCTACATGTAGTTGTCATGGTCTTCCGCAAGTCATGGAAGCTCATTCTTCATTTTTCCAGTTTATATACTGAACATTTTAACATTATGTTTGGTTTATCAACAGAGTTGATAACTAAACATAAATTGGCCACTGTAAAGAGATTCAAGAGCTGACGTTTCAAGCATTAGCGATTCATCGGAGCAACTCTTCTCTCACAAAGGGCTAATGCTCAAAACGTCAGCACTCGAATCTCTTTCCGGTGGCCAATTTACCTTTAGCTATCAACTCTGTTGATAAAACCAAACAGTCGTTTCTACTCCCCACTGATGCAGCACCACAGTTTCCTTAGAAACTTCCATATGTTAACATAAATCAGGTTGGGTTTCCATAGGTAGTAAGAGGCAACTTATTGGCTGGTTGATTGAACTTTCATAGTGCATGACCAGCAAATTTCAATATTGTCTGGCAGACACTTTTGTTGATCAACTGTATACCATCACTGAATTGTACAGTATTCCTATTGTGTTATATAGTTAAGCATGCAAAACCCACTTTTGTTCTTGTTCTTTACATTGTAGGTACTCTTAGGATTCAAGAATCTCAGTGTAAGGACTATAACCAGTCAGTTATTAATGCTAACCTTTCACGAGTTGTGTCACTCGTCACGGCCAGGCTGAACCATGCTACATCAAGGATGTCTATGGTATGGCTATTTAGGTGGCTTAATTACCTTACGCCACAACAGCCACAACAACAACAACAACAAGAATGATAGCAATAGTAACAACAACAGAAAACACTAACTTGTAACAACAAACAAGATGAAGAAGGCGGGGAGATTAACAAAATCAACAAGAACAACGGGAACAGAATTTACTAATAAGGACAACGGTATCGACAACAGTAAACCCAACAACAACAACAACAACTTTATTTGTACCCAAACTAAAGAATTATGTTACAAAATTAGGATTCATAAAATAAAAGCAACACCAAAAATGAACGTTAACAACAACAGCAACAAGAACAAAAAAATCCGTAAGAGTAACAGCATTTACAACAGCTTACAGCCAACAGCCAACTGTTACATACAGTTGGATGCTGACTTTCGCCTCGAGTTTAAGGAGCTGGCCATACCTAGTTTCTTAATTGTGGTCAAGAAAAAAAGGATATTTTCAACTGTTTGGCTAAAAAGATATGACGGGGACAAAATTTGTAGCATGTTGGGCATTGATTCCTTCAACCAAAATTGTGCAGAAAAATTCTTTTTCTTATTATATTAGCAACTAGGTGCCATCTGATCATTAGTCAGGTTGTTCGGTTGCTTTAATAATAATAATAATAATAATAATAATAATAATAATAATAATAATAATAATAATAATAATAATAATAATAATAACAATAATTCTTTATTAAAATATTCCACACAAATTGCTATTTACAAGTTAAAAGTATATAAAAAAGAGCTATTAAAAAACCTATTCACAATTCATTTCGATTAAAAAGATAATATTTTCAAGCAATGTTTTTGTAAAGAAAAAGAAAAAAAAAACAAATGTCATGAAGTTTTTAAAAAATTAAATTAAAAAATTAAATAATAATAATAATTATAATTATAATAATAATAATAAAATGGTATCATGGTGGTAGTTAAAAGGGACTTTTCTTTCAACAGCTTGGATGCGTTCATGTTCTGTCATTGTTGACAGAAACATACCCTATTGCAAGCTATCCTGAAGCTTGGTGTTGCAGTGTATCACTTTCGTGCAGGAGTCCCTTACCCACCCATCCCATAGGACCATTTAGTGCACCCTCCAGACCTTCTAGTCCCAGTGCTGCATGCACAGGGGGAGGAGGTCCTTTGTCAGTTGCAGTGGGCAGTATGGTATCCTCATGGCTGGCTTATGATCTTTTTGCACACCAACAGTTGCTGCGAGTAAGTTGCTATAGATTGAGTTAAAGTTATATCATATGGAGGAAATTGAAATGCTCCCTGAAACTGATGTGAATTGTTAAGTATTTGCTTTGATTTAAGAAACACCATAGATTTTCTTTGAATGTTAATTGAAAATTAAGTAGAGAGTTAACTTCTGTCACACTAATTTTTATCATTTCAACCCAAAATTCTGAGACTGTTCCTGCATAGGCAGCCATCTCTTCTCATTATCCTCCAATCTTTGAGTACATTCTTTTATAATGCTTCAAGTTGACTATCATTGTCGGAAGCTAATGTTTGGTTTATCAACTCTGTTGATAAACCAAACATTTGTTTCTACTGCCCACCGATGCAGCACCACAGTTTTTTTAGAAACGAAACCCCTTATCATTCTCAGAAGTACATTTTTCATGTCATAAATCGTTGTAAGCTACCTACAGAGGTAGAAGTGATTTTCCTGTGATATAATTATTACCGTGAACCTTTCTGTATTTTCACAGATTGCAAGCAGCATCTTGTTTGGAGCAGGCTGTAGTGGTGTCCATGTGTCCCTTAAGTTGCACTCTGAGCAAGGCCCTCATGATGAGCCCATCAGTTCTGCTGAGAACTGGAGTGTGTTCACTGATAGTGCGTTAGCTCCTCAAGCCGAAAAACTGGTTTACCATTTAGTAAGGTAAGTTTGACGGAAGTGTGTGAGCATTATACTAACCCGGAAATCATTTTGTTAAAATAAACAAGAGTAATGCACTTGTTAAGTTACATGTAAAATGGACAAAGGGCAGTTGTGGGACAGTTGACTTTTGCACAGAGTTTTGATCAATATCGGCCCTTGCTGGGGCCAAAAATTGTGTCAAATCATGATGATTTAGTTCCTGTTTAAGTATGCCATGATATGTTCATCCTGGTGATAAAAGTTTATTTGACAGTCAAAATGCCGTAGGGTGGTATGGTAAAATAGATCAAATGCCCTACAAGTGTCTCTGCCTCCCCTTCCTGCTCTCCTGGGGGTTAACATTCATGTGATGTGTGATGCTGAAATATTATTTTGTGCTACAGTAATCTGATGACAATAATATTATTGATTTCTATCCCTGGAGAAATATCAAGTTTTAAGCTGTATAATTATTACACCTGTTTGTAAACTTACTTGTTGTTTTCAGTTAGAAGTTGCCCTTTATGAAGTCTATAAATTAAATTTTTCTTTTATTTGTAGATTGCTGAACATTTTTGCTCATGTTGTTGATAATGTAGTCCCTGGTGCTCATTCCTTCAAGGTACAGTTCTACAGACTCCTACAAATGGAGGGTTTTGTTGTGGATGTAGTGGTTTGGTTTGTCCTTCCCTCCACACTTTTGGCTCAAAGAATAGCCGCCAGAAAATAGGACTTGCATTTGAATACCATAAGATTGTCAAATATTTGCACCCTGAGGCCACCCCCCACCTTCCCCTGTTTTAATGTATGGCCACTGGGAATCACCCATCCGAGGCTTGGATATTGTTTGTTTGTAGAAAGAGTGACTAATTTTAATTGGAATACCAGTTTCATCTATAGACTTCAGATAGCCTGGCAATCTCAGCTGATAAACAACCTTATGAAACAGCAAAATGAGGAAGATCAAAGAAGGACTAGCTTGTGAGACCTGAATTCTAAAGACTACGAGGGAAGAATCATGTTTCTTGATTCAGTAAAGGGCCCTTGCAATTAGCAGGAGTTGAATGAAAGAAATTAAGATGTTTTGTGTGACTGCAAAGCGCAACTTTCAAAATGGTATGTTGTTATTTACTGCGCCTTTCAATAACATGCGGACTCTGAAGTTCAAAATTCAATCAACCGTTACGCTTTTCACTGCCGTCAATCACTGCAGCGGACCTCTTAGAAAACAAAACGTTTGGCTCAACAGGGTCAAAAGGTCATGTTCGGATGCTGTGATTGGCGGATTTTGATCCACTTTGTCGGTTTCTGTATTTTTCTGGTCAGTTGCTTATCGCCGTAATTATGATTGACGGCAGTAAAACACGCAAATCGTTAGCTGGGTTGAAGTTCAGAGTCCATATGTTATTGAAAGGCGCAGTAATGGAATCACTTTTATTCCATTTCAGCTTTCATTTCCTGGTCAGAATAAAGACAAACAGCAGTCAGCTGCTATTCCAGGTGTGGCTGCTCCCCAGACTCCTCCCTCAGCATCCATAGGCTCTAGTCCTGCTGCAGCTGTGCCCAAGAGATTGTTGTCCAAGAATAAGCGGGCTCTCTCTGAAGCAGATCTACATCAAGCTAGTACAGAAAGACCTGTTTCACCTTCCAAAACCCAAGGAGGTGTTGGACAGTCGTCAGATTCTGACCAGAGCACCCAGGGCCCTCCACCCAAGAGCAGCATTGGTACATTTTATCATTTGCCGCACTACATGAAATTGTATGAGATCATCAAAGGGGCTTATGCTAACAATCAGGTAATGTAGGTACAAAGATGCTGAACGTAAACCTTGGTACAAGGTAGTTTGTAATCAGTAAACTGTACTCAGTCTTTGTCAAGGTGGCAAATCATCAACGTAACTATTTATGAGACATTGACACAAGTAGTTTTTGTGTGAACCTGAGGCTCGCTTGGCCTTGCAAAAAAACTGAGGTTCTTCACATTTGCCACCTTTACTCACAAAAAAACACTCAGTTGAGAGACAAACCCCAGTCCCTTACGCAGATTTTTTTGGGGCTAGTCACTCATCTGTGGGGGAGGAATGCGTTATGGGCCTAAAGGGCTTCTGTGTTGGAGGCTAAGACAAACCCATGATCTTTGGTGCCCCATTAATTTTCGTTGCTCAAAGCTTCATGCTATTATCCAGGTATAATTATGACAAACGCAATCGTCCTTCCCCCATTGGCCAGAATTTGGGTCATAATTTTGTTGCATCTTGCATGTTTATACTTAGGTGACTCTGATAGATCCAAGTCAGGACAAGTTTTGCCAGTTCCTTACGGCAGCACTTGAGGCTTTATGTCTTCTTCTTGAAGTGACTGCATTTGCAGACATTGGAAAGGTATGTTCCTTGTTACTATGTCTGATGAATTTATAGCACATGTTGGATTTTAACTGTGAAGAAATTACCTTTCTTCTTGTAGCATGTTGAAGAAATCCTAGGCTACCTACAAGTTTGTGTGAAATTGGAGGCCACAAAGACATTCTTATGTGTCCAGCAGGTACATTGTGTAATCTTGTTTTATACATAATATAGTTTTCTTCTTCCATTGTAATTAGTAAAAATTCTGGTTGCCTCGTAGACACTAAACCCCTGATCTTCTGATATCAAGTGTTTTTTTTTTAACTGGATTATAATCCAAGTGTCATGGCAAGTAAGGCCATTAAACTGAGTTCAGTTCTGAGGTTCAACACACTGCTAGGATCTGTTGTGTCCGGTCAAGGAAATTGATACATTCAACTCTCTTAAAATGTTCCAACAGCTGGCAGTTTGGAGCCTACAGTGGACTATTCAGTCCGGCATTGTTTTACAATTAATTTTCCTTCAATCCTCCAAATGAGGGAGAGGAACCCGGCCCTTGCTGTCTACGTCTTCTTTTATGTTGCCTTTAATTTTATTATGAAGAATTTTGAAAAGGCCGTATATTCTTTGGTCAGAAACTTAAGCTGGGGTCTGTCTCTCAAAATTCCTGAAGACTTTTTGGACCAAGGCAATATTTTGAAATTCGTTTTCTATAGACTGGTGAAAGGTTTTAGCTTTCAAATTTGTAAAAAATTCAAATTTCTGACCAGAACTAAGAAATAAACTTTGTGTATGTACAACAGCGTTTCGAGCCCAAAATGTTTTGCGAAATTCACACCTGGGAAGAGGATCTGAAATGCATAAAGGTAATGAATAACTGAAGGATTCCCGCAAAAGGGGTGTATAGTATATTGCTTTTTTGGTGAATTTTTTTTTCGCAGGATCTCACTAATTCTTTACATACGGACTTATTTTGACACGAAGAATGTCGTTCAGCTAGTTGTTTGCTCTATTTTGTTTAGCCGACTCGTTTTTTTGGCCCCGTTTTTCTCGAAAACGAAGACAAAAAAAAAAAAAAAAAAACAGCGGAAAAAAAAATCACTTAAAAAGTGATATACGCCCCTTTTGCGGGAATCCCTTCAACTATTATGTTGACTCAATTGTTAAGTATAATTATATATTTTCACTGTATTTTTACAGCTTCTGCGTGCTATGTTTGGCATCAATGCTCTCAGCCAACCAGAATTGATTCAGACTCCACTGGTCCCTCCATGTTTGGCTGAAAGTCATGTTACAGTCCCAGTACCAACTGATCACTTGCAGGCTGTGGATGAACAGCTTTTTCACTCCTGCTTTGTACATCCAGTAGCTCTTATTACACAGACTCTTGACAAGTTGAAACCCAAGGAAGAGGGAAGAGAGAAAGCAAAGGAAGTGGAAGCTTTGGGGTGTGTTGTAGAACATTTCGAATTTCTTGTTGTTTTGATCATACCTGTCATTTTTATGTGCTGCTGTCGGCTCATCAGAGCTGTAATCAAGTTTGAGTCATGTGTTCTACACAATAGGAAGTTCAACTTGCCAGTGTGCAAAACGGAGCGCCTTAAAAAATCTTTTATTGTTAGCCATAGCCTAAGAATGTAAATAAATGTTTTATGTATGTATATTTTCTTAACACAAGGTCATTCTGAGTGACATGATTCTATTAGATTGTACATTTTTTATTGTCAAAGACGTTTGTGATTAATTTAATTATATTTATTGCAAGGTTCTTATATAACAGGCCCCAGTTGTTCAAAGAGCGGATAACTTTGTCCACTGGATAAGTCGCTATCCAGCAGTGCAAATGTACTCCTATCAACGCTTTTGTCAATCCGATACTTAAATTTGACATATGCTTCTGTGTAAGATATTTTACATTTGTGAACTTGCAGAGTTTTGAGAGAGATCTTAGTCAGCAGTTCTAAGAAGAGGCGGATAATTGTATTTTGAAATGTATTTATAACAACATGATAAGTTTTTGTATCATTTGGAAACTTGGAAAATAATCCGAGCTCCAGATGGGATTTGAACTCATGACCCTCCGTGATCTAGTCGGATGCTCTAACCACTGAGCTACTGGAGACTCCATGGTGAGCAAGGGTGAAATGTGGGTCTTTGACTAGAACTGCATCACGCAGTCACATAGTTAATCAAAACAGGCCCATTTGACTCATAACTACATCATGCAGTCACCTTAAGGCATATCAGAGATGCAACCATCCAACCACCGAAGAGTCAGTCTACAAAAGACTCTTTGGTGGTTAAATGTATTTAGGGACCGTTCATTTTTTATGAGCATGGGGGGGCTGGTGGGATTTGGTTATTTACCACTACGAAACTGTATGACCCCCCCCTAGCATGCAATTTTTTTCCACATGGCCCCCCCCAGCAGAAACAATTTTTTTCTGATGACCCCCCCCCCCCCCCCTCCCGCCCAACCAGAAACAAATCATACTCCTAACTTTAACAAAACGCTTATGTACTGTTTATATCAAAGATAAACGTAATTGTTACTGTGATTTCTTTACAGTACTATTAAAAAGTTACCGTTCTCTGCTTAGGTAAAGATTTCTCTTGTTTAAAAAAACGTTTTATAGATAGCAACACGTTTACGACAACGGCAAACCCTAAATTTCCATTTAGATTCTCAAATGAACTAGAAAAATTAATCAAGCAAATGGTTAACGTGAAATAACTCCCCTTCGAGTAGAAACAATTAATACACGTACAGATCTGACTAACAAAATACGGATCGAAGCATACCAATCAACGATTACGAGTCATATTCAACAGAAAAAAACAGCGGACACACAGATATCAGGCGCGTAGGTAAGGGTTAGATAGGGGTGTTCGTTGAGCCCCAAATCTTGCTGAGCGCTGGAGGCGCTCTTACTAGGGGGGTCCGGGGGCATGCTCCCCCGGAAATTTTTGGAAAATCTAGGTTCCCAGAAACCTCATTTCCTGCATTTTTAGACCCATTTTAGGCGAATCACAAATTTGTTTTACAGCAGCTTTTTAAGCTATATACATCATTTCTGTTGCATAATTGTTTCAACTTAAACAAGAAAGTTCAATGTACATTCCGCACCCTGCCAAGTTCTGATAGCTACTCGATCTGCTGATAGTCATACACCAAGCTGGTAAACTGCATCATTCTCGGGTGTAGGCCTTCGAACAAATTGACTATCTCGTCAAGATTGACAGGCATATCATATTTGATATGCATTTAGAACCAGGGCGGACATTCTACTCTCTCGCATGGTACACCTCATGTAGTTGTTCAACCTCCTCATTGTGCTATTTCTTCCGGCTTCAAAGGGGGTTCGTTCAAACCCCTCGAACCCCCCTCCTACGCGCCTGGGTATTAAAGTACTGCTATTAAAAATGACAGTTAAAAGCTTTTCTGAAGATGGCCTACGGCTCAGATTTACCGTCAACTGAAGTCACCAACAACAGTTCTATTATTAAAAACTAATCTGGATGTTCACACTAGGCATACTACTGAGTCTACTGATACTCCTGGGTTCAAATAATTTACCAATCAACAGTCTTTATAAAAGTGAGTACTATTAAACAGAACATTAAACAATCTATTGATATAGTTCTGAGTACAACCACTTAATAGAAAACTACTCCCCCACGGATGATTCAATAGTGAGACTGTTACGTTTTTATATTGATTTGAACTTGTACAAACATAGGTGTCTACGTCAGTTTATATTCATTATTGCTTTTCCAACAGATATGCTTCATTTCCTCAGTTGTTGTTAATATGAAATGCAGATTTCGACCTCGGTATGTAAAACAAATTAAAAGTGGTTAGGAAATTGAAATAATATTCAATTTCTTCATCTGTTTCTGTGTTGAGCCACTTTCAATTTCCCCTACTAGCCAAGTATTGCTGGTGACCCCCCCCCCCCCTCTCTTTCACTCAATTTTTTTTGGTAGCCCCCCCCTTTAGTGCCATTTTTTTTCTCGTGGCCCCCCCCTTTAGTGCCATTTTTTTTCTCGTGGCCCCCCCCCAAATCCCACCAGCCCCCCCATGCTCATAAAAAATGAACGGTCCCTTAGATCTGCAAAATTGTAACTACTTTGTTGACCTCCCTCAATCCTGTGTATCCAATTCAATACATTTTGACTCTTTTCATCTTTGTTGGTTTGTTATACTTTTCTTAGTGGCATTGGAGTATTTATAAAAAAGCTGAGGAAGAAAGCTACAGTAACTACTGCTCGACCAGCCATGAAACTGGACAAGGTAGGAGTTCGAAGTGTTTACCAGTCATATATAATTAAGTGCTCCTTCTGTACTTCAGTCCCAGAAACAAAAGAAATGAATTTCTGAATTATTGTTCTTATGGCCATTCTCCATAAGAAGGGAAAATTGGCCTCAATATTTTATCTTCATGGTGGACACAGACTGAATACAATTTATTAACCATGTTACAAACGCTTTCCCTTATTATGGAGACTTACATTCCATATCTTAGCAGTGTAAAGGATGTATCTAACAAATGTAACCCGATCTAGACTTTGGCGCTTTTTGTTTATTAAAGTTTTGGGGAATTTCGTAATCCAAGATGGCCACCATTTGGCAATTATAACCTAATAACTGCGTCATACGATGTCACCGTTTCGCGTGGTGGATCTCAAAGGAAACATCTTTGGACGTACTATTCTGCCCCGGTCTCAGAAGACATAGGGTTAACTTATAAATCCCCGAGTTCATCACAAGCCTCCGTGTTGCTCAGTATTTAGGGCGCTTTTCATTTGTCAGTTCAATAATTTCGCAAACGGAATGCACCAATTTGAACGACAGTGTATATGGTACTTTTTGAATTGCTTCAAAATGTCACTTGCTACTCTCACAATTTGCGTTTTTAAAGACTGAATTCGAAGAATCAGTCCTTCAAACTGGTACTGTCCATTTACGAATCGATCAGTCTGATTCGGCAGTTCTGACAAATGGAAGGCACCCTAAGAGAATCCTAGTGGTTTTTCATGAAGTAATCTGTTTAACCCCAGTCAAGAAATCACTTTTGGCAAAGGAATACAGCTAATTCACGTATGGTACCAATGCAATACAGTTTTCACGGTACAAGGCTTTTAACATCTATCACCTTTTTCTGTCATTTTGTTCCTTTCCTTAGCAATCTCCCATTCATTCGTTCATCCGCTGGTTTGAACCATTGGTGATCCGTGCGTTAAAGGAGTACACCTTGTCAAGCAGCAGCATTTTACAGCAGCAGGTGCTCAGTCTGCTGTCTCAGCTGATAAAGCTCAGGGTGAACTACTCACTACTGGATGCAGATCAGGTGAGGTGACAATTCTTAACAAAAAAGAAAACCAATCAATTTAAAGCGAATAAATGACTTTGTTTTAAGTGTCGAAGTATTTAGCATTGTAGTGCTAATTGGGGACACTGTAAATCAGTGAAATAAATATACAAACTGAACATAACATTTGTTCAAAATCCCAACTGGTGGGAGGCAAACCAGTTGGCTATTTACAAAGCGTGGCGTTGGATTTGAAAATGGGAACAGATTGAACAGAATATTTGCAACGTGCAAAACCACAGGAAATGAAAGTCAATTTACAGCCCCATTATTTTGAACCTATTGCTAGAATTTGAAAATGTGGATAGAAACTGTTGAACCCACTGCCTGAATTGAAAATAAGATGTGAAGAAGTTGAATCTATTCTCCTGATGTAGGATAAGAACGAAAATCCAGTGACACTGCAAGAAAGAACACCTTAAAGCGGCACTGTCACAGCGATTTTGCTGTATGTTGGTCAAAAGGGCTGAAGTATTTGACGAAAATCCTTTTTGCTAACACGAAATTGCTCTGTTGGAACGTCGGGAAGAAAATATTAAGGGATTTCTCCAAGGAAGAACTAACTGTAATTAGTTTTTAGCGACTTCTCTAAAATACACAGGAAGAACTTGAAAAATTTGGCCATTTTTTTTTCAAGTTGTAATCCATTTCCATCCTTGCCATCCGCAGCCAGGGATAACTAATACTAATTTCTGTGCACCAGTAGGGTTATTGAAAACAAAACTGAGCCATTATTTTAACGATCTGTCAATTAAGGTACGGTTTTTGGCCATTCAAAACAACGCTAAAATAGGTGACACTGCCCCTTTAAAGTCTGAGAATTTTTCAGACATTTGGAAGTTTGCAAGTCTTCGTGCAAACTTTTCCTAAATTTACGAATTACATCTTCGTTATTTTATAAGATAAGGCTCTTGAATTTAGTGGTTTTAATATTTTTTTAGTCATTCTTTCCACCAGTGCCCAAAGATTTTCGTTACCTGGCTTACACCAAAGTTGAAAATATGACTTGGACGAAGCTGTTGATTCTATTTTATTTAAAGTTTAAAATATGGACAGAAACAGTTAAACCTTTTGCTAGAATTACAAAATATGGACAGAAATAGTTGAAGCTATTGGTAGAATTTTGAAATATGGGCGGAAAAAGAAGAACCTGTTGCGAGAATTACCAAATATGAATAGAAACAGGTGATATATGTGTGTTACCATTAATCCATTTTGTTTTACAGTTATTCATCAGCTATGTCCAGAAGCAGTTTGAATACATTGATGCTGGCCAGATAAAGTAAGCAGGCTTAAATTCTCTTCTAGTTTCAGTTTCAATGATCACATTTTTTGTTTACGTCAATAAGACAATGACTGAGCCACGGTATCGCTGTAGGAGAAATGGCAATATCTCATTGACCAGAGTGAGAACTTACAAAGATCATGGACGTAAATTTCAGTTTTCTCAGATGTAGAAAACGTAACTGTGGTTATCGTACTGGATCTGTAAGTGTCTTCTTTCTTAATAGTTGTGGTTTCTCTATCAATGACACAAACATACTCGGAAAAAAAAATCCCAGATCTCCCAACAGGAGTTGAACCTAAGACCTTCCGATTTCGGATGCTCTGCCACTGAGCTCAAGTTTAAAAAGTGTTTAGACACCTGATCTCTTACTTAACAAAAGAATATCTGCATTTAAATTATACAGGAGACTCGTGGCAGCTAGGCCATTAAGCTAGGTTCATGTGACAAACGTCCTACATACTGCTAGGATTTGAGTTTGTCAATGAGTGGTATATGTGAAAGAAATATGATGTTATGTTTTAGTATTGGCTCTAAAGCATATTTTAAAATAAATAGATTTGTCTAATTTCTATGCCGTGTAGCTAAATTATAGTTCGCCCTTTTCAAAGATGATTTCTCAATGATTTGATTGTTGAAATAACAAATGTCTTTTATTTGATTTATTTTCAAACAGATCTTGTGACACGTTCCTTCCACACGTCTTTCAGTTTCTTGTCCTTCTGTCATACGAATGTTTTCAGCCCAAGTTTAACGAGCCAAAAGCCATTGTGGGAATGCCAAGGATTATCCAGCTTTGTGACGGTATCATGGCAGGAGGGCAGCCAGCTCAAACCCATGGTAAACATGTAGTTACAAACGTTAGGCGTTAATGTTGATGCCTCAGATGTTTAATCAGCCTAACTACTCTTACAAACACATGGAAGTCTCTGGCATCTCTCTTCATCATGGTAACACGGAAACCCGCAAAACTTTAGAACTAAAATTCATTTTCCAAATCGGCACTCCGCTGCTCACTATATAAACACATTCAAGCAACCCACAATTTCTTGATTCGTTCTGTCGAAAGGTTAACACTCGAAACGTCATGACTCGAATCTCTTTACAGTGGCCAATTTACCTTTAGTTACCTTTAGCTATTAACTCTGTTGATAAACCAAACATGCATTTGTTGAGATACCTGTATAAGTAAATGCCAGTTTCATTTGCAAGAGTTCTGAGTTTAAAACTGAAATCAGGAAATACGATTTAGTAATGACGTGCTCTGATTAGGTTATAGCGGTGTTTGTTTAGCTCCATAGAAACACCAAACCTTGGGTTGCAATCAACACTTGCCTTTCGTACACCTCACTATTGCAGACGCTCCCTTATTGTTGGTAGGCGTTGAAGTACCAGCCATCGAGAATTACTTAATGTAATCAGAATTTCTACCTCGGACACCAAGGCCAAGACCCTCTCTATCACCAAATGTTAATATACTCACCTTGCAACCCTTGCAACCACTGCAACCAACAGCTATTTACTACTAAATAGTCGCACGTTTAAATGGCATCTCTTTCAACCACTGCAACCAACGCCATTTCTACAACAAATTCTCCACATACATACTTTCCAACCGCTGCAACCAAGACCCTTTCTATCACCGAATGTTAACATACTTGTCTTGCAACCCTTGCAACCTCCGCAACCAACACCCGTTGTGTAACTAATTTCGCTCATACATAGTTTGCAACCAATAACCTCTGTAGAACTAATTTCCTACATACATACTTTGCAACCACTGCAATCAGACCCTTTCTATCACCAAACGTTAACATACTTATCTTGTAACCCTTGCAACCTTACCTCGGAACCCTTGCAACCTCGCAACCAACATCTATTTATTACTAAATTGTCAGATATTTCATTGGCAACTTTTGCAACCACTGCAACCAAGAACCTCTGTAGAACTAATTTCCTACACACATACTTTGCAACCACTGCAATCAAGACCCTTTCTATCGCCAAATGTTAACATACTTATCTTGCAAGCCTTGCAACCTTCTTTCTATCACCAAACGTCAAGAAGCTTACCTTGCAATTATTGCAACCACCGCCACCAAGATCTGTATATTACTGAATAGTCACATATTTAGTTCGCAACTTTCGCAACCACTGCAAACAACACCCTTTGTATAACTAATTTCCCTCATACATACTTTGCAACCACTAAAACCAAGACCCTTTCTATCACCAAAAGTTAACATACGTATCTTGGAAGCCTTGCAACCTTACCTTGGAAGCCTTGTAACCTCGCAACCAACATCTGTTTATTACTAAATAATCACATATTTCATTGGCAACTTTTGCAACCACTGCAACCAAGAACCTTTGTACAACTAATTTCCCACATGCATACTTTGCAACCACTGCAATCAAGACCTTTTCTATCATCAAAAGTTATCATACTTATCTTGGAACCCTTGCAACCGCGCACCAAACATCTGTTTATTACTAAATAGTCGCATATTTCATTGGCAGCTTTTGCAAGCACTGCAACCAACAACCTTTGTACAACTAATTTCCCACATACATACTTTTCAACCGGTGCAATCAAGACCCTTTCTATCACCAAAAGTTAACATACTTATCTTGCAACCCAGCTTGGAACCCTTTCAACCTCCTTAACCAGCTTCTGTGTATTAGTAAATAGGCACATATTTAATTGGCATCGTTTGCAACCACTGCAACCAACACCTCTCGTACAACTATTTTCCCACGTATACATACCTTGCAACCACGGCAACTAATACCCTTTGTACCACATACATACTTTGCAACCCCTGGAAGCTAGAACGTTTCGATCACCAAATGTAGATACTGGAAAAAAGGAGGAAGGAGACCGTCAAATATTTCAATGATTTGTACGAGAAAGACAACATCTTATCAATTAAAAACACTGTTATTTACACTTAGTTTTTCGATATAAACGTTGTTAAGGAGTTGTATTGTTACTTCGGAACTGTTTTAGCAAATAATAGAGTTTTGTTAAATAAAGCAGGAGAATTTCGCATCAATTGTGAGAATTTCAGTCCACTTCTTTATCTCAGAATTTTTCCCGAACCCTTTTCCTTTTCAATTTTTTTGGGCAGCCTCCCCTCAAAAGTCTTTTATTTTTTGTTTCCCTACCCCTTCCCCCCCCCCCCCCGCCAAATCCCAGTAGCCCCCCATCCCATATAAAATGAACGGTCCCTAACATGATTTCGTCCACAGACCCAAACGTTACGATGTTTCCCGTCAGGGTCACGCCTTGAGAAATATCATGCAGTTGTAACTTTTAAGAACACGGACAAAATCTCTGGGCAAACTGTTGAAATGTGAGCTTTGGAGATTACTTTCACTTTGTCCTGTTTTCTTTGCGTTTTTGCGAAAGCAAATTTGGTTTTTTGTTCAACCTTTAACTTGGGCATGTTCGAGAGGGAAAGAGTTTAAATCACACATTAGGTTTGAAATCTTTCCTTGTCTTACTATTGCTCTTTTAAGCATTTGCGCAGTTTTGGCAGACAATGATGGATTCCCTCAGGGCAGTGTTACATTAGGCAAGTTGTCTTTCAACTTGTTTCGCATTTTCGTTGCGTTGTTGCAACAAAAGTTGCACGAAACGTTCAGGGTAGTGTAACATACCCTGAAATAAACCTGTCTCGTAATGTTTTTGTTGCAATCACCGTTGCGTGAAGTAGAACCGACTTCTACTTCGCGGACCTGTTACGACAACAACAAAAATTGCATTTCAGAGCAAGTTACAGAAGGCAACGATTTGTGCAACTTGTGACGCAACAAAATTGCGAGCCAAGTTGCAAGAAAAATTGCGTAGTGTAACAGCGCCTTTACAATGTTGTGCCGTGTATACTCTTCCCGTACCCTTTGTTGCATCATTCAGTTAGCTAATCTAAATTTGCATTTCTTTTTGTCTTTAGCCATTCCTGCTTTACAGCCAATAATTCATGACTTATTTGTTCTTCGCGCTGCTGGGAAGAGTGACGGTGGGGAAGATTTGGAGACGCAAAGAGAGGTCGTGGTGTCTATGCTGCTTCGTCTTGTTCATTATCCTGAGGTATGAAAGTCAATCAGTCAGCCAGTCAGTCACGAATGTTGGGTTTATCAACAGAGTTAATAACTGAATGTGAATTGGTTTCGAACGTTAACCCTTTAATCAGATTCGCTCTGACGATGGGCTAACGTTCGAAACGTCAGCACTCGAATCTCTTAAGGCTGACCAATTTACCTTCAGTTATCAACTCTGTTGATGTACCAAACATTTCAGAGTTTCTACTCCACACGGATGCAGCACCGCAGTTTCCTTAGAAATCAACACCTTGTCAGTCAATCAGTCGGTTAGTCGGTCGGTTCGTCGGTCAGTCGGTCAGTCGGTCAGTCGGTCAGTCAGTCAGTCAGTCAGTCTCTCGTCTCTGCACACAAATGATCGGTCATGCAGTGAGCCATTCAAGCAGCCAGTTTCGTAAGCTCGTAACCAGACCTGTTAACAAGGTGTTTATTTTTTCTTGTGCTAGGTGCTGGGGATGTTAGTTACTGTTCTCAACTGCTACCAGCGAGATGAAGTCAAGTGGAAGAACCTCTCAGGACAGATCATAGGGCTAGTGCTGCCTCTTCTGGCCAATCAAAAGGTGATGTCTGCTAATATTAAAGAAGTGGTTAACAAATTTTATCACATCTAACTTGAGAAATTTAACGATGAAGTGTGGTTAGTATGATTTTAGAACGGTTTTCAATTGACTGTGGGAAAACCAAAACCAAAGTTATTACTCTGGCCAATCACAACAGAGGCAAACAACGCAATCAACCAATCAGAATTGGAAGGAAATACATTTAACCAGCGTAAAGCGCGAGAAAACGCGTTGCCAGCAAGGCACGATTGGTTTAGGTTTTGCTTCTGATTGGTTAAGAAAGTAGCGCGAGTTTTCAGTGCAACCAATCACAGTGGCTTACTGGCTAGTGAAGCAAACGCGAAATTAGTCTTTAAACAAAGTGCCGTGTGATGTGATTTTGCAGGTACATGTGGAATCAGAGTATGGGGTTGAGATGTTACAGACTCTCCTGGCTGCTGTTGCCCCGGGCTCACTGTGGCCAGTGGATGTACTTTTGAGGGTGTTATTTTCCAGTGTGGATCAGGTGAGTGTCACAAAATAATTAGGTTACCCCGGCTCTTCCCCAGTAATATTTTCAAGGAGGTCATTTAGGGTGGGCTTTAAATTGTTGCTGGTTCTTGTCCTAGCTCCCAGAGGATTATCTCCCGGTGCTCCGGCTTTCCCCTCTCCTCAAAAATCAACATTTCCTAACTCCAATTCGATCTGGAATTTAGTGCGTAGATGAAAATTTCTTGTGTAATTCTAGCTACCCTATCTGGGTCCAGTTGTTCAAAGGCCGATTACGCTAATCCTGGGTTCACGTGAACTTTGATTCGAGGAAATTTTCCTAATCCATAAGGATTCGTCCAAAAGATTTTTGTCCTTAAGTCTTGCCTTAGAGTTTTCGTTACCATGAGCTTAAAATGAGCCTTTAAAATCGTTTTTAATGAGCGAGATGAAAACCTCGGTTTACTTTTGATCGTGGATTAGCGTTAATCGACTTTCGAACAACCCGGCCCTGAAGTCTATTTAGTTATTTGATTTGATTGACATATCGCTACCTGGCAGCGTTTGTTCAATCGAGTGTATTTTGTGTAATGAAGTTTAACAACATATTTGTGCTACCTTCTAGACGCAGTCGGATGTATTTACCCGCTGGTTGGCCACAACACTTGTTGTGCTGCAGATTCTCATGACGCATGTGTCAGAGGACATTCTTCTCTCCAGAATCGACCAATCGGGATTCAGACCCAGATGCGCCAATAAGCCTGGCACTCCTTTGTTACCCATAGAGGTACGTTTATCCCTTGGTTGGAGCGGTTGCATGACAACTGTTAGCATCAGATGCAAAACTAGGGGTGCTTACCATTTACCCAAACCACCCGGGTGGAAATTTTCAGCATAAATACGAAATGATTTAGCTTTTCTTAACAGAAGATCGATAACATGCAAAATGTATGAATATCAGCTGTAAATCCCAAAAGGAGTAATAAAAATGCATCACTTTGACCAGAAGCCCATAATTTCAGAAGCACTCCAAATGGAATGATGCCTACCATTCGATTTTCCAACTGGAATTTCCGGGTTTTCCATGTAAATGGTAAGCACCCTAGACTTCTGGCTGGACGCAAAGTTTTGACAAGTTTCTGCTTGATGACTTCCGATCCAGCGAAATAGTCACAATATACCGAAAGGCTTGAAGGGAGAGTCATGAGTTTTGGACAAAGAAATGGAGCTTAATAACTGTTTCTCGCGGTTATTTTTATTAATTTTTTTACTGGCTCTTTCAATCCATCGCAAAACCGAGTGTCGAAATATGTCAAAACGTTTGAACTGATCGAAAAAAGTATACCTCGAGTCCATACTATCCACATCTATGTCTTGTGTGGTGTTTTCTTTACACATAATCTAATAGCACATAGGATTTCCTTATCAACTTCCACTGGTGCGTAGCACGTGCCTCCGTAGGTTTTAATGCGGAAACGTTAAATCAAGTGCAAAAAATCGAGAGGAATGGTCCCGATTCGAACGTTTAGGGCCACTGATATGATAGTATGTTTTTGTGTGTGCTTATATCTGCAGGTGTTTGTGAAATTTTTGTTTCATCTGGTTGAGGTGACTGCCTGCCACATAAACGTGACGGCATTATGTGCTGAAGAGAGGTCACCGAGTCAAGACATCTTTGTCTTCAAACTATTTGGTTGTACGTTGTCATGCCTTACACATCTGCTAAAATCAGGTCAGTTAATCACTTTGAATTCATTCATTGTTTTGAGGGCATTCGACCCCTCCTTGGCGTCCACACTGGATTCGTCACTTTTCAATGGTTGCTTACTTTAGTTTTTGTATGGAAGACACCGCAGAGAATTTATTTCGAGTCATGATGCCGATTTTTCTATTAAATCTTTCAAATATGAAATATATTTAAAGAAGACCTTTATATCTTGATCAAAAGTAAAAAGTTGTTCTAAGCCCGATTAAACTAATCGTGGATTAACGGGAACTTTGATTCGAGTTTAATAACTAATCAATAAAGATTCTCCCAAAAAGTTTTGGCCCTCAGTTTTGACTTAGACTTTTCTTTACCTTTATCTTGAAGTTAGGCTTTGAAATCACTTTTAAAGTGGGAGAAGAAAACCTGTCGTAGATTAGCGTTAATCGGCTTTTGAACAACCCGCCCCTGATCACTAGTCTGGATGCGCTACCACTGAGCTACAGAAGACTCGTGGAAGCCCAGGCCATTAAACTAGGTTCATTTGACAAACATCCTAAGAGCAAGCCTTTCTAAAGACTGAATTCACCCACAATTGTTATTAATATTTTACTTTGTGTTATCTTTGTAGCAAACTTCAAAAAAGTGTCACAGTTGGCAAGTTCTTCTCCCATCATCTCCCAATCACTGGAACTCACCAATGAGTGTGTGTCTCACCTGGTGGACACCCACCCAGTGCTTGTACTGCAGTGGTGTCAGGTGCTACGACACATCAAGTACATGGACGCACATTTCTGGTGTGGCTTTATTGATACCGGATCACGTTTGAGCACAGGTGAAAAAATACGGGTAGTCTAGAAAGGTACCCAAAGGGCAAGCGTTTACAAAGGTTACTCGAATTTTACTAGTATAATTTCTCCACTTCGATGAAACTAAAAAATTACCTGTCTTGGATTTGAAAAGCACTTGAATGGTCTCAGTTTGCGATCTCATCTTTTTCATCATAATTAACGGTACCACAGGAAAATGCTGCTGAATAGCTTTCATTTCAATGGCTACATTTTAGATTTTCGTTCATAGTTTCGAACAAAAGAACCACTTGAAGACTGTTAAAATATATATCTTAGATCGCTAAAATATAATCTCTATACATGCCTTATGCAAAAATGGCGGCCTTTTTAATATTCTTTTGCCTGCTTTCAAATTAGCCCTATTAGCCTCGTTCAAGGTCAAGTATCCTTTGATTTTTGAACTCAAGAACGACGTTAGTAAGGCTAATTTGAATGCAAACAAAACAGTATTAAAATGTCAGCCATTTTTGCATAGGGTCTTTATGATTCATTGACTGTGTTCTTTGTAGCATCTGGTGGTGATATTGAACGCGAAGGTCCAACGTTAAACAAAGAGGTGACTCGATTTGGAGTCCTCCTGATGTACTGTGATCTTCTTATTACCCAACACATGGTAGGCCTGTCACTTGTTACAACAGTACTATTTTGCGAATGAATGTCCTCACGAACCACGAAATCAATCCTAGAAATGTCAGTGATTGGAGTTTATTGAAACCGTTGTTAAATGATATGGACAAATGTTGCGTTGACTACATACTTATGCTAAATGTGCCGGATTTGTTTAGTGGTATACTCCCAAAGGAGGTTGGGCGTTGATTGTGTAGTTTAGTCATTTCATACGCGGTTTAGCTCTCAGAAAAAGCGGTCGGCGTTCGAAATCTTGAAGGGAACATTTTTCCTTTATTTCTTCTATCAATTTTTGTTTGGCTGACCGACATTTATTGACGTGTTATTTGGGAATCACCTTTTCACGTAAAGATCTTCTCTCGTCTCAGTTATATAGTTACAAAAACTGAGATTTAAAACTCAGATTTCTCTGCTAACTGCAACATAAATACGATCTAAACAAATTGACGCTATTCAGATGTGACGCAACATATTCAAGTTCACCTTAGAGAAGCTTCTTTCAAGTTTTTAAGACCAACTGGTATCTAACAGGTATGAAAAACATAGCTGATGAAGAGGAGTTACTTTAAGCATTGAAAGAAAGTAATAATTTTTTTTAAAAAGCCATTTTACAGTTGTGTGCTCTGTGACCTGGCCTTGGATTGGAAGCGATGCTGGGGTGACCTTGTTTTGATACAGACCTCACTGCTTTTCTTGCTGTTCTTGTGCTAAGTAGTTTGCATTTACATAATTATGAAAAGCAGTCAGGTTTATATCAGTACAAGGTCACCCCAGCCTCGCTTCCAATCCAAGGCCAGGTCAATAAGCACAGAACTGTAAAATGGCCTATTCTTAGACGTGGAGACAAAGTACGGAACAAACAAACAAAAAAAAAAAAACTGTCATCAAGTTAATGTGACTGCACAGCTTTGTAGCTCAGAACGTCACAGCTTGATTGTCTTTGATACACCAGGACCAAGGAATGTTGGACCTCTCTCAAGCGGGAACCCTACTGAGGATGTCCTTAGAGGACCTAGTACAAATGAACCGGGAGCCTCCTGTACAAGGATTTCTCAGGTAAAAAGCAGGCTCCGGTTGTTCAAAGAATAGATTACTTTATGCAGCGGATTCTCGCTATTCGGCAGATAAATGAGTTTTCATCAAAAACGCCAGCCGTTAGGGCAATAGTTTTGGACTCTGCTGTCGTGTTGGCTCTTTATTGGACAAGAAAACTTTGTTTCATATTGCCTCTGTTTTTTAATGCGCATCAGCACACCGCTAGGGTAACTTAACTTGAGGGCCATCTTCAAAGCTAATCTTCAAAGGTGATTTTTCATGCAGTTTTGGTGAGGATTTTTTTATTTTGGCGATTTTTAGCACGACATCAACCGTAATAAATCGTTGATAATAAACGTTTCCTCTTAATGTGTTGTTTTACAAACTTCTTGCAGCATTTTGTACAGCACTCCAGAAGGAAGCAAGCTTCTGCTTGACTCTTTTGGTTCCTGCAGATCTCTTCCCGAAGCCATGACACGGGTAAATGTGCTTTGCAAGTACAAACTGTAAGAGTCAATTCCATTTCGGGAAGGTTTTCAGTTGACCGTCGAAAATATTTGTGTTGGTTGGTTTTGCTCCACTTAAAATTTTCTTGCACTAACCGTTACAAAAAGGAAAACAAACAAACAAACAAATAGGCAAACAAGAAAGCAAAACTTAAACCAATCGTCACTTGCTCTGTGCACACATTTCCCGCGCTAGGTGCCGGTTTCATTTAAGTTTTTTCAAGCCCTGATTTGTTGATTGTGCTTTCTTAGTTTTTGTGATTGGCCAGTTTGACCACCTCAGTGGTCGCTCTGGCCAATCGCAATGTCCAATCGCACTGGCCAATGACAATGGCCAATCAATCAAGTGTCATTATGCATTATGTATTGCCTGATTTGCTTTACTGTGATCTGCTGCAGGCAAGAAAAACACCCAAGACAGTGGTCTTTCCAATCGAGTTCATGCAGTTGTTTAGTTTCCTAATTGGAACAAAAAGCATATTTTTGGTCACGCACTTGCCACTCCCGGGTAAAACTGAAAAGACGCGATCGTTTAGCTTGTACTCTTTTTGCTTGGAATACCAAAAATATTTGCTCTTAGGCAAACGCTTTCTGAGTTGTCATTAATCAAATGTTTATCTTCTTATATTGCAGCCCAGCTTCTTGAAAGATTTACTGGTTTGTTTGAACGGAGTACACCCGTCCCAAGCCTTGTACCTTGTGAGGATACTGGGAGAAACGTTTTTAGATTCTTGCCATAAATCTGTAGTGCGAATGGCGGAGACGGTCATACGTAAGAAGTTAGAGATGTTCTCGTCTGCACAGAAGAAGGTAATTTTTTCTTATTAGATTATATAATTAATGATTGTGTTGTTTCGGCATTTCTTTGCGATCTACAGCGAGGACCATTTTCATTCCTAATTGTTCTCAAATTCGTTGGCCTGCTTGCAAAAGAAGGGAGAGGAGATCGTAGGAAATTTCTCACATTGTGCTCTGCTCCTGAATTTCCTTTCTCACTAATAGTTTATAATTCAAAGAATAATGAAATCGCGCGCCATTTGGGTTTTGACATGAAATTGCTCTTCACTCTTGGTCTTGAATCTTTAATCTCTACAACATTAGTTTTGTCTATGAACATAAAAATACCTAAACTCCAAGGGGTCGGTGGATTATGACACAGAAACAATGAATTTTCTCTAATTTTGAAAGCAAAGAGGAAATCACTCACTATAGCGGGTTTTGAGATCAAATTACTCTATGCTTAAAAAATTTTGAATCCTTGATGCCTACAAAATGAGTTTTGGTTGCGAACAAAAACGTATCTTAACTCCATCATTTGATTATGGCACATTGTTCTTGTATTTCTGAAGATACACATGCAAAGGCTTGTTGTTCTAACAGGAATCTTCCCAAGACGTGCTCGAGGATGACTTGAAATCTGTCTGTCAGCTGATTGCTTCAAAGAAAACAGGGGAGAGGTAATTTCTTGAGCTGCTTTGCTTCTTGTTATACAGTGGAACTCCGCCTTACCATTCCCCCGTTGACACTTCAAGCCCCAGTATCAAAATGCATATTCTCTCCACTGTCCTCCAAGCATTTTATGGAACTTGTTGGGAGAATTCGTTAAAACATCAAGACGTTTTTTTCTCTGGTACTCTTTTCCTTTATTCTCAGCTGAAGAGCGCGTCTCCTTCCTATTTGTGATAATGAAAACGACACCATCAGTTTGTCAACACAGCTATCTAATGCCGTTATTACCACAAGGGTTTCATTCTCGGTCGGTGGTCGTATTAGCAGAAATTTGCACTATAGTTTTTTCTTTCTTTAAAATTCCTTCCTAATTCTTTACATACGACTACACCCCTAACAAAGAATTCTCCCAAGTTGTGGTTTGCACGACGCAAGGTCGAGTAAAATTTAAGGAGCATTTAGCTGAAGCTATGATCTGCTACTTCACTCTACTTAAAACTTACAAATAAACCTGATATTATTTTCTTTGTTTCAGAAATTCTTCCCTGCTGTTGTTGGTGAATAAAATTCTGTCCAGTTCATCCTTGCAAAGAGAGACGCCTCACAGTGAAGATCTGGCGTCATCCATGAACAACTACACTGTAGATAGGGTGAGCCTTCTCTTGAGCGAGTTACTGTTGAACTGTTTCAGGAATAGACGTTGGCGATGCTCATATGGGACGAATTATACATGGCGTATAATAATGATATGCACGAAGCCTCGCTTTCATCATGAGGTTTAAAGCAACTCGAAAATGGCGTGTTCTGTTTATTCTGCTGCTAACAACGAAACAACAGCTACAACACTTCTAGTGACATTTTAATCTAGTTCAAACATATATATGGTTCTTTTTTGGGGGGGAGGGGGGGGGGGGACAGGAGGAAAGGGCCTGAAATGATGCACCCTTAATTGGCGCAGTAAATATTCAAATCTCCTTGAGGCAGATTCATAGGTCTGACTCAATAGCTGCCTTAGACAGAACGGGATCTTTCATAGATGGTTACCTAAGTGAAGGAGATTTTATGTAAGAGGAGGCAGAGTGTTGATTTTGTTAGAAATTTATATTTTTGTCAATTTATATGCATCATACAGGAATGGTTTCGTCGTCTGGCCGAGCAGTGCTGTTTTGCTGGTCACCCAAAAGACCTTAAGACCAAAGCTGTTATTCCACAGGAGGCCATTCAGATGCTGAGTGTTTTGAACGCTAAAGAAGTTTCTGACATTGTAAACCATGAGGTTGGTTTCTTACAGGTTAACACAGTTTTGCACAAAAGAGGCGAAAACGAATTTAGCTTTTCTCCTACTTCCCGAATTCCGTGGCGACCAGCACCGTTTGTAACGTCTTACATGGTTGGTCGAGAGGACGAAAGAACGAACAACAGAACAATGTTCCCGGCACTAAGAAACAATACTGTACAGCTGCAGGTTATCAGGGTCCAGTGAAAAAAGAGCTTTTGAAATGTTGAAAGGTGCAGGTCTACTGCGAATTCCTGGATAAAAATAATGCTTGCCAAGCACTCCAGTTGAATGAGGTTGTTGACACCTGGAAGTTCAGTCGAATAGGATATTTTTGTTCACTTTGGCCGAGGAGCCAGTGATCTCACTCTTTTACGCAAAAGTTGTTTTTGGAAGAATTTCTTCCCTTTCAATTGTGTCTAATTTATCTTCCTTCTCCTTTATTTATCCAAGGACTTTGATATCTCCCTTCTTGAAGAATGTATATTGCGTGGCATAGAAGGAACTCTACAGCTGACTGCAAGAAGACAGAATTCGGAGGTACTTCATGTTATGGGCTGCCATGTAGCTACTATTACTGCGCCTTCCAATAACACGCGAACTCTAAAGGCGCTTTCCATTTATCACAACTGACTGGCCAGACCCGTCAGTCGGTTAATGGAATGGGTCATTTTGAAGGCATTATTCGGCACAATAAGGACTAGTATATAACCAGGCTTTCACGGTCCAGTGGTTCTTTTTCGTAATTATGGTGCTATTCCAGAATCGAAACAGACGGTATTTGTGTTCTTTTGGGAGCAAGCAGAATCCTTTACTAATTTGTTTGCTGGGAAGGTTTTCGGTTTAATCGGAGTAGAAAATAATTGCTCTTTTGGAAACTGATATTCTGTTACATATTCTTAAACCGGAAGGAGAATAGCGGAATCTCAGTTGTTCAAAGCCCGAATAAGCTAATCCTGGATTAACCTGAATTTTTGATTTTAATGACTAATCAATAAAGATTCTTCCAAAAGATGTTTGACCCTCGCTTTTGACTTAGACTCAAATCAATGTGTCATGTATTCTAAATCAGTTACTTGGTGCTTAAATTATCTGTTTTTAGGAAGCTGCAAATAACTTATACCACGGCGCAGAAAACTTGGAGGACCCTGATGTCGATAATTTATTGCTGGTTTCCAAACATAGTTTGTTCTCACATGTTAAGCAAGTTGTCAAGGATGTCATTCGAACTCGAACCTTCAGAGGTAATGCGCGTGCCTGTACTGCACGTTTGTTATATTCTAGAGCCGTGTGGTACTATTAAAGCCATTTCCGAGTTGCTTTGGACCTCGTTATGAAAGTGAAGTTAAGTGCAAAGTTTTCATTATGAAACTTAGGTTTCATTTATACGCAAACAAAACTAATTTTCATATGAAAAGCTTTGCACTTAGCCTCGTTTTCATAATGAGGTTCACAGCGACTTGGAAATGGCCCATCTTGTTTCTCCGGAAATTGTCAGAAAACGTGAATGCTGATCCATACTTACTGCTGGCTTGGGAGAGAAATTCTAAGTATTTCATCTCAGCAGACCGCCATAACAAAGTCTCAGAAATTTAGCCTTGGAAGTAAAAAAAAAAAAAAAAAAAAAAAAAAAAAAAAAAAAAAAAAAAAAAAAAAACAAAGGAATAAAATTTTAACACACAAAATCTACAGTGAATACAAAAACAGGGAAAGTTTGGAGGGTTTTTACGACTTCTCGGCCAAACGCGCGATATTCTTCTTCCCCCCACCTCCTTTGCAAAGGGCCGTTCAAATGGCTAGCTCCCAGTTGAGTTGATAGCTCAGTTGACTTGTCTTGATAGCGCAGTTGGTAAAAACAATGTGCCGATGTCGAAAGACCATGGGTTCGATTTCTTTTCAAGCCTTATTTTTTTAAAAAGACTGTGTTACGGGGGAAACCCTGTGATGGACCAGCATCCCATCTGCTGTACTCCGAACACTTCGTATTGCAGATAACGTGGATAAGTACAGCCCTTTAATCTAGCAGGCTTACAAAAGATAGACTTAACCTTTGATTGTCTTTCCTTTACACCCAGATAGTGAAAATTCCTGTAAAATCCATTGTTTCTGCTTGGCCCCTGACCGACTGTCCTCGCTTTGTAACGACGCTTCCTGGTGCAAGAAAGTCACGTGTCTAGCCAGGGCCCTCGTGGCTCTGGCTAGTGCCATTCCTACGCTTCCTAAACATTGCAAGGTCCCTGAGTCCGGACAACAAGTTCTTTTTCAATTTATCTTTGTCCCGCTGGCGGTGAGAAATTGTTCGTAACTTCTTTAGTGATTTGTAAAACCGCCCAATTAATTAATATTTATGGTATTTATTGAAATCTTTACTGTACAAATATTCTTTTGCAGGTTTCATAGCACTGTTGCAGTTTTTGACTGACTGTTAATGTTTGTGTTTGCTTTTGGTTTCGATTTGCATTTGTTCAGAAAACGTTTGCAGCGTGCTGTTGCTATTCAAAGTGCATGGTTTATTGTTTTCATCGTTAGCAGAAAAATGGATGATTCGCGTTTTTACGTACTCACTAATTGCGTCTTTTCCTGCTCTTGGAAATGGTTGTATTTTTCCCGCGCTTGGCATCGTTTGTACGTTTTCCCCCGCCTGACATCGTTTGCGCGTTTTCCCAAAACTGGCGCTTGACGCTAGCTCCGTGTTTTCCCTCGCTTGGCCCTCACCTGGCACCCGGTGGGTTTTTGCTTCGAGTTCTTTTTGTTTCAGTGTGACACTTAAATTTTTGTCGTCAAATATGATTACTTTGTTTGTTTGTTTGTTTTTCAGCAATCATAACAAAACACTCTAAATGATGGTATCTGTTGCTTCCGAATGAAACTACAGTACGCTAACTTTGTGCCAAACGTCGGCAGTATACCGCTTTGTGAAAATTTTTTAAAATTTCTTTTCGTTTGATGGCAGATGGTGCACTGCAACTTCTTGACCGGAAAGCGTCCTTGTTCCACGGAGCTTACCTCTCATCTGGAATGTCTAGCCAAGGTAATAACCAAAAATGAGAAACGCAAACGTGCAAATATTGGAAGTAAAGCCAAAATGATAGGTCAGAAATGAAAGAAAATAGAGGTTTGGAGTTTCCACATAGGCTACAGTAGTCCCTACAGCCGTTAGGTACATTGAGTAGCTTACACAGTGTGTCCCTCGTTTCTAAGTTCTGGGTGCAAGTCACTCTCTTGTGGCTGTGTAGGGAAATGTCTGCGCAGGTTTTAATGTTTTTTTTTTTTCTTGCTTGGCTAACTTAGTCCTTTGATTTGTTCTTTATTACACAGTTTCTTAATCTCGATTCTTGTAGTAGTATTGGTGGGCTGGAGTTCTTTCCGTTGGTTTGTTCTGCCATTAGCCACGTCCATGTGCTGTTAAATGCAGGTGAGTGAGCTGGGATGGCAAATACACTTACTCATCTCTTTTATTTCATGTAGAGGCCGAAATAAGCACACATAACGTTATAAAAAAAGTACAAAAGAAAAAAAAACGGATACCCTGACAACTATAAAATCAAGCATGAAAAGGTGAGCCAGATGTGGGGCGAGCTGAAGAGGGTCCGATGAATCGAGCCCCGAAAGGCAATAAGAAAATTCGAAAATACTTCTTTACAAAAACAAAAAAAAGAAAAAAGAGACAAACCAGTCCTGACATTTCATGGCTTTTACCTAAATTTTTATGTTAAAAGTCGCCGCGAGCAGATTCGCCACCCCCCCCTCCCCCCCACCCTTCCCCGTCTAGACAGGGTTAAGATGCAATTGCCTTTGGGATTCACTTCTTTCTGAACATCTTACAAGTTTGCCTTCGTTTTGTGAGCCACAAGTTTCCTACACTCTATCGTTAAACTTGGTTTTGTTTTGTTATGTCTTCCAAAAGGTTTACAGTTTTTTTGCGCCTGGGTTGAGCCTACATTTAGGAAGCGCGATTGGCACTATTTGCGGCTTGACATCTCTTTGTTGTTTTCTTTAGTTTACGGTGATGCTGACACCGAGGAGGAGCACTGCTTCAGTGATGGAGGAGAGGTTGATGTAACCGATGATGGTGAGTGCGTATTCAGTTTTAAAAGTCCATTTTCGTGAAATCCAGTCGACTGTTGTCGGTCATCACTCACGTTTCGCGTCCAAAATAAGAAGTCAACAAAAAATGGTTCAGTTGTGTTTAAAATAATTATGACTCTACTACATGTAGTCTTTGATAGCCAGGGCGAGCGTCTTGAAAAATCGTTTTAAAAAACTGATGACAGTTTGTCCTGCCTTTGAGACAATCACTTGATATCTCTCTCTTCGTGTTCTATATACAATCCTTGGCCAAAATGTTCGGGACGGAGGTCTCTGTGGGGCCGATCTATACATGGTTCCACCCCCCTCTCCCCCCTTAAAATTTTGAATCTGGGCGTGTGATATCCACATGTCTTAATACTCAACATTGAATAGGGGTGGGGGGGTTACACTGATCAATGAGCGACATACAGCAAAGATGTTGATTGAGGCAAAGTTTAATGGAAATTAAAAAACTTTTAGAAAGAGCCCAGTGTCCCTAATCCAATTGGCCAGGATTGTTCGAGCCTTTCGTTTCCAAGAAAAGGTTCTTACTTTTGTTTTGGCAAAGTCTGTACAAATTCCCATGACGCAGCCCCCCTTGACCATTTTTCTTTTTCTTAGGAATTCAAATTGCCAGGAAAGCTTGCAATGAAATCTCGTTACTGGTTCATCGCCTGCTCTCCATAATGAGACCAGGGTCTGGAGGATCGACCTCTGTACCTCAGTTCCTGATTGGTCCTTTTCGTGATGTCATAGTAGGTCTGGCGAGACAACCGCTGGTCAACAGTTATGCACGCACTGTAACGCTGGTGTGGAAGATGGGTTGGTCCCCAGTCCCCGAGGGATCTTTGAAAACTGAGCTTCCTCCACTGCCGATTGAGATATTGAAAGAAAAAGATGTGTTGGACGAGTTTGTGAGAAGAGTGAACTTGATCGGTGAGTGTTGGGCTACATCAGGATGCTCTTTACCTTTTGTAGGTTTTTGTAAATTCGCCCCAACGGTTCTGTGACGGTTTTCATTTTGACCCAAAAGAGTCAAATATGTGTTGATCCGTGTGAACACAAAATTGATATGTTGGGTGCTAGTGTAGCATTTGGTGAGCTTTCCCTTTAAATCTCTCCTACAGTTGTTATATGTTTTGAAAAGCTATATCGAAGTTGGTTAAAAAATCGGCTGCGCCTCGTTTTTTAAACCTGCTTATCGGATGAAACACTCATCCTCGTGTTTGATAGATTACTAATTGAAACTTATCAAAATATGTGTGCATCTAACCAAATCCATGTTATCGTTTTTCGTGCGCTTGGCACTGGTGGCGCCTGTCGCTACGAGTTTTGAGTTGTTCACTTTGTTTATTTTCGTGCTAGGCTGGACTTCTAGACAACAGTTTGAAGAAACTTGGGCCGCTCTCCTCGGCGTCATCAGCTCTCCACCCTTACCAGATACAGTTTCGACGGAGGTTTGTTAAACAAACGTTTCCTGTATTTCTGTTGTTTGTAAGGTTTAATTTGAAAATTTTAAGCGACTAAGAACACGTTTTCTCGCAAATTTGGAGAATCATTTCATTTTTCTTATCCTGCAGTTCGCATTTCATTTGCAATCGATGCAACAAACAATAACAATAATTCTCTTCAAACTACTTGCCTTGTAGGAAGACATGGAATCTACGCATTCTTGCTGCTTGGCAGTCCGCTGCATATCAGAACTGCTGCTTCAGACAACCTTGTACCCAGTCCCCGGTAATTCCACTTCGAGTGCTTATCTTCACAGACCCAGGCACAGGGACTTGCCTTTCCTTGGAAGCAGGTGTGTAAAACGGATAAATATTTAATTTTGCCATGATTTGTTTGTCACTGGCCTGTGAAAATCTCTCTTGCAAAACAAATATTTAACAATTATTCCACGAGCACGCGTTGGATATCAGATGATAGATAGCCAACGAGGCGGGTAGCGCCGAGTTGGCTATAATCATCTCATATCCAACAAGCGCGAGTGGAATGATTATTGCATTAAAAACAATCAAGAAATATTACTAGATCTTGCTGATTTCACTTTGAAAGAACAACCAGAAGACAATTTAATGGTCGATATTTCTCAAGCATGGTAAAATGGCTAATATACCATGGTCGCTAAGCCAATCAAATCCCTGGAATTGGATTATACAATGATTCTGTTTTTAATCAAACAAAATAGAACACAGTAGTTTCAAGCGTGGGGGCACCTCTCGGCAGAACTGAACTGAACGCCTGTTGCATGTAGGGTACAAATCTCTAAGTGTTGACGTAGTGCTTACTTGGTGTCGGAGTTATACTCTTATTGATGCGGTATTTTTAACTCGTCTTTAGGGCAGGAAAGAAACTAACGTTTGTCAGAGGCGTGGTGGAGGAAGAGTTTGTTGCTATGTGCTGTACAGGGTAATCAAAACAAAATGTTAATTTTATTCTTAAAGAGTTTAAATTTGCTTTAATTTGTAAGCTCTAGTTTGAACTTTATCAACATCCTTTCACGTTTGTCTCAGGATCAAACTTCAATCCAGTTATTTGTCTCAGTAGTGTAGCTCCTCTCGTAAGCTTGTAATTGTTTTCATTGTGTGGCAGCTGTGGGGAGCAGGGATGGCACAGTGGTGAGAGCACTCGTCTCCCACCAATGTGGTCCGGGTTCGATTCCCGGACTCGGCGTCATATGTGGGTTCGGTTTGTTGTTGGTCCTCGTCTTTGCTCCGAGAGGTTTTTCTCTGGGTACTCCGGTTTTCCGCTCCCCTCAAAACCAACATTTCCAAATTCCAATTCGATCTGATCTGGAATCTAAGGCCCACAGGTTTGTCAGTCGTATCAGACTGTTAAGTGTCACTCTCGTTAAACAAAGTTGATTGATTGATTGATTGATTGATTGCTTTGTTGATTGATTTTTAGCTGCTATTGTTTTTATGGGTTAGGGGTATTGTTCTGCTGTTTGTTCTATTGTCTCCCAGAAGGGTTGCAAGCCAATCACGTGAGACCTTATGTGAGCTGCTCTATGGCCCATTTGTTTTGTATGACTCCTTACCCAATCCTTTAAGCAAACAGACAATGGCTGCATTGAGCACTTGGTATTAATTTGACATCATCGTCTGTGTATTTAGTACCGGCAGGTCTTTTATTTCTGACGATGAACTGAGGCCAGAGCGCTCAGCCAGTATCCATCGCTCCAACGGTTTTGTGTGTTTAAGCAGCTCAAGCACCGTGTGGATCACCAACCGAATGTTGTTTGATCATCCGCTGTACGGTCTTAACATTGATCGCGTGCTGGGTTTCCACGACTACACTCTGGGACAGGTAACATGAAGTCCATACAGACGCAGGCACACTATCGACAAAAAAGCCTGAATTGATTTTTTTCTGTCAGATTAATAGTAATATCCTTGTCTTATAGGTTGTGTGTCTCCTACATCTAAGGGTACTATTGTACGAGCAGACAAATTCACGTTGCCTTTTCCCTTACCCGCTTTCGCACGCTTGTGTGTTTGCTCGCTTTACTATCTCTAAAATAAAAGGCTACTCGTAGTCTGACAATTCTGAGAAAGAAGCAACTTGCCCAATTCTGAAGTAGCATCGTGATATAGTATTGCAATCGCTAATGTCAATAACTGAGGAATTATTCCAGTCAGTCTACGTCACCTATGACCAGTGTTTCCAATAATGAAACGAACGTAGCAATTTTTCTTTGTAATGTCAGGCCTTTGAATGGAATCATAAAGATTTCTCTGGAAATCTTTCCGAAAAAGACACATTAACTGAAAAAAAAAAAAATCAACATACGTGAGAAACAATTGTTATTTTTCAAGTACTAAATACTGTAACATAAAGAAAAATTCAAAGGTTTATACCGTCAATAAATTAGGGAAATTTCTACGGGAACTCTTAAATCTCGTTGGCGATGTTCATAACTGACATGTAAACTCCATTCAAGTTCAAAAGTACTGGACACGCGTGATGTAGACTGACTGTAAACTTGAATACGGATAGTTTACATTAGTTTTCCTTTTTTTTTTTTTTTTTGCTTTTTGTAATTTCCAACTTGACATTTTCGAAATGAATGGTAAACACAAGTTTGACAAGATACTCTGAAGATTCTTGACTTTTCAATTTGTTTTCATCTTGCAGATCTCTGTTGGCACTCTATATAATCAGGCACAGAATGAACTCCAAGAGAGGTACGACAGTGAAGATGATACTGCTATTGTGGTGTCGCTTCCACGCATGCCTCAACCTGAAAAACTCGACATCAAATCATGTGAACAGTTTCTTCTCGAGCTGTTTGAGCAGTGGATGTCGCCGTATATCCATCCCAGGACTCCTCTTGCACTCTTATCCGAGGCAACGAAAGCGGTGAGTAAAAGACTGGTGACCTGTACGTATGAGTCGTAAAATATTTGTTGTGGATGACAAGAAGAATTGATCTGTACTGTTCTTTATCATCCATCAAAAGAAATAACGTAATTTTATTATTATATTGACGAGGCCTTTTTTCGTAAAAGTGTTTGTTTAACTCAATAGTTAAAGACAACAGAAACAACTCCTTGTTTCGCCTTGTTATTACGTTTACAAGTGACCGTCTATACAAGGCAAGTTAACGACGGTAATCAACAGGAAATTTTCCGGGGCTTTTTAAACATTACTTTTTGTTTAATTGCATTGATAATCGTTCGCCATTCTTTAGAGGACCATATAACAAGCGCAGAAAGTTTCCATCCTATTTGATGTCGTTGATGTTTTTGTTCGGTGTCAGTTGTTGGTGTTGTCAGACCTGTTTGTGGATGGAACACATTTTGAGTGGGTACTGGAAACTCTGCTTGAGTTACATCACAACCACGCCGCCGAGGATGACCTGTTGATTCAATATCTGCTGCCCACACTCTGCAAAGCACTTGCTTTCCTCAAGACGGTAAGTACAGACTTAAAACCAAGGTCTGTTACAGAGGAGCTCAAAACACTGAGACGGTGTTTAGCGCGTCATTGTAGCGTCAAAATTCATCATCGTGTTGAATTGTGGCGTTACAAATCGTGACCGTGTAACATAGCGCGCGGGCAATATTTCACGAACAAATTAGACGTGGCAACAAGTTGCAAGAGTTTTACTGTCTTCAGAAAACAATGAAGTGGTGTTTGTCGGTCAACACGCTGTCACACGTTCGTAATTTGTCTAGGGTTAAAAACCGTCGTGAACTGAGAACTGTCCCTGTTATTACCACCACTTGAGTCAGTTTATTTGTCGCTCAACAACGATTGAAAAGTCCATCTTGTAATCCTAGAGAAATAAAAAGGATTTGTGCAGGAAGTTAATGACAATTTAGCCAAAACCGTGTGAAACGATACGCGTTTTTTTTTTAACAAATGTCCCAGCAAATAATCTTCAGGTAAAAGGGCGATCAACGATTAACACAAAATCTGCAGTGCGCGCAAAAACAGGGTTAGCATAATGAAGTGTGAACAAGCCTGGCTGATTGACCGATTGACCCAGAATCAAATTGGCATTAACAGCTGCTATCTGATTTCTCTCCAGGAAGGTGCTACTGCAGAAAGAGTTTGCAAGATATTAGAATCATCGCTAAGGAACCCACACGTATCCCTTCAGGTGATTAATATTGTAGTTCAATTTCCTTTGGTGCCAGTGGTTTCTGTAACCTTTTTTATGTAGACTGCAAAACAGACGTTTAGAAGCGAATTGCAGGAAACGCGAACTTGGGATGTGCGAAGCGCTGGAATCGGGAACTCGCGAGGCGCGACTCGTGATAAGCGCAAACGCGTGAGGCGCGAACCAATGAAAACGTGGATTCTATCTCTTCCCAGTCAGTCACTTTCCATTTCCCCGCTCGCTCCTGACTTCAAATACTGAGCGTTCTTAAGACCTATAACGCGCAAAATACAGGCTATCTTTTTTTTGAAAGGTTAATAGGTCTAACTTAAAATATTTTTTAAAATGTTACTTAGCTTAAACTCGTGTGTCATGCTTAGTTAGTTTGTTGTTGTTTTCTACTTTTTTGATTTGTGTTCTGTTAGGTTCAGAGCTTGATTTAAATACCTTAAGACGGTCCTTTGGTGACCCTGCGACATGTTTTGAACCCTTTTAGCCCTAACAGTGATAAGCATCACCCAGGGTGAATTTTCTTGATATTTTAATAACTTCTCCGCACTACTTTTAAAAGAAAAGAATTGGGACAAGATAGGAGGGGTATATAAGGGGTTAACTTCACGTGAAATAATTTGTTGAAGCCCATGTCAATTTCTAGTGTTTCGTTTCAATTACAACTTTATAGTGATGTCCACAGCCTTCTTTTCATTTTAATACGCCAAGCATACAACAGTTGTTGTTTCTTCTGTTGTTACCAGATCTCCGCTCTCTATGGTGCAATGTACTTGTTAGAGTTTCACGTGGCCTCAGTCGGAGCCTTGTTGTTACCAATCCTCACCGACTTCTTGAGCAAGAAGCTTACAGGTCTGACAGGGTAAGCTGAAAACATACATTTCTTCGTACGTGTTACTTATTTCAATTCCTTGTTATAATCATCGTCGTTATTGCTGTCATCATCATCATCATCACCATCCGTCGTCGTCGTCGTCGTCGTCGTCATCATCATCATCATCATCATCATCAAGATCACCATGTTCATTATTATTGCTATTATATCCAAGTGATATAATAGGTGAAAATTCGACTCTTCTTTTCCATACACACTCTTCAGATTTCACGACACTAGATTAGGTTACATCAAGGAACTGTGTTACTGTTTTCTCTGTTTCTTGTTTTATCTTCTTCGATAACAGAGATTAAATTAAACAACACGTATACAGCAAATGCGAACACCAGGGTAATCACGTGATCGTGATTTCCTGCCATTTTCCAGCCATACAAATTAAGAGGCTAGGTCTAAAAAAGGGTATTGGAAAATTCCATATTTTGGTCTGAAATAGGGTCGGGGTTTGGAGAACTGAGCCGTTCACCGCCACCAAAACTTCCGAGAAGTACACCCCCCCAGGATTTATTTGAAGTATTTGATTCGTTCTGTCGCGATTATCAGCCAATGTTTAAAGGGGTAGTATCATGGGAGATCGATGGGAGATATCATGATTTCCGGCCAAACTTCACTAAATTTAAACTTTGAACACTGTGTTGATTAATTTCTTAATCGCTAATTTAAAGAAATATTAATAGTGATTCTAAGACGAAAGGTTGAACCAAAATATAGTACAACCAGCGATTTTTAGTGCGTTACAACAGCGAAATTTGAACCCCTCACTATCTTGGACATCTGCCGGAGAAAATATCCTTGGATAGTTTCTTTGCATTCTGATAGTCTTTTAATGGACTTTTGTCATTATATCTTGGCGGCTATCAACCGAATAGCATCTTTCCGATTTTCGATGTGTTACTAAAAGTAGAGTGATACTGTCCCTTTAAATTTACGCCCAATTGTGTCTTATTTTATATTCAATGTAAAATAACTGCCTACTTATTAGCTTAAACCGAAGAGAAAGAAAAAGGGTTCTGGAGTTGATGTTTGGTGTCACTTTCAGACTGACAAGAGCTCTCATGTTCTCCTGCAAAAAGGTGTTGAAATTATGGAAACGCCAAAGTGGCACTTCATGAAACTACATTCAGTCGGTAACTGTCACTACAGTTAATACTTCGTGAGACTTTCTCTGGAGCATTTTAGCTTTTAGCGAGTTGACGTGAAGCTTTCGAAGACAATTTTATGCATAACAAGAGAGACCGAAAACAACAGGGTAACATTTGTTGTTCGTTCGACGTAAGCCGCTTTGCTTCCTCTGGCCTTCTGTCTTCTCTTTTAACTTTCTCTCCCAATTTAAAGAGGCATATATAATCATCAGGTCTTTCACCTTTTTCCGCAGCGCGGTGTCTTTGGCAGAGCATCACTTACTGGTCATGTGGTCAGCCGCATTTTACTTGCTAGAGAGATACGCTGATGAAATCAGTGATCAAGAATTTAAGGCTAACATTCTCAAGGTACCGTCCGCTAAAATAACACGTTTTTATAATCACTGATTTCTTTACTAATGGTTTATGTGCAAAGCTTATTTCTTCCAAAGTGGGAAAAATATTGGAGAGTTAAAGGGAGCCTTCATTGTTGTTTATTGTTGGAACTACAATCTAAATTACCGTTTTGTAATTGCCGGTTTGCACTGTCAATGTCGATCAAAGTTTTACGTTGGTTAAGATAAGATTTTGATCGTACACTTGATCACGTTATAATTACGTGACGCATTTGGCTAAAGAAGAGAATAGATCCTTGTACAGATATGTGCATGGCGTTTCCCTCTCCTCAGAGACAGTTTTCGACTATGTTTATAGATATTGCCATTCTGAAACTAAATTTGAGGTATTTTTGTCATGCGAACACTCATAAATTTGGAACAACGATCATCCAACTTATCAAACAGAGTGCACTGCCAGACTATCTGTAAGTTGAATTTCATTTGACGCCTTGACTTTAATTATTTAAGAAATAGATTCGATTTTTATTTATTTATTTATTTGTTTAGACAAGTATTTATACAGGAAATGTCCAATTCAGATGACGTCAAAACGTTGTAAGAGCTAGGCGCCGCAGGCGTTATGCGTGGCTAATGTTCTTACAAGGTTTTGACGTCATCTCTGAGTTATCAGAGAGCACACACACAGTCAAAAGGTATCTCTTTGTCTTATACATTTTTTCTCGCACAAAATTAAAATGTAAATAAAAAATCATCATAGTGATGATTTGCGCGTAGATCGGGAGGGCAAATTTGGATTACGTCATATAACAAGAGAGCTCGCCTATTGGCTAATCCAAGGTTAACAAGGCTTGTGATCGGCTAGCGATCTATCACCTTAATTTATACAAACTTTTGCGAGGGATAAGTAAGAGAACTTTACGGAGCTCATGACGTCATTCGTGTGCGTGTTTTTTAGTCACAAAATCCTCAGTTCCATTAAAACGTGAGTTTTACGCTTTCCATTGTACAATCGTATCTAAAATTCTCCTGGAGGACACCAAAGCAGCGTAGCTGTTTCTTTAGAGGTCAATCCCACTGCTAATGAAAGTTTTTTTTCTTGAGGGCGATACTTCATAAATTGTTTTGTTGGTTTACAGAGCGCCGTCCGCATTGCTTCGTTAAATGAGGACAGCACGCCTACCTGCGTGTATCACGCCATCATGCGAGGATTGGAAAGATTGGTGGTGTCATTTGCTCTATCAAGTGCTGAATCTGATTCATTAGTCAAACTAAGTGTGGACAGGTGGGCACCAACTTCCATCACTGTACAGCGCTTACACCTTGACAGATTAATAGAACCATTCTTTGTTTGAGGTGACATTGACTGACGTTTTGACAACCTGAGCGGAAGTCGTCTTCAGAGTCAAGATGACTTCCGCTATGTCACATCAAACAGTCCTTCT
This sequence comes from Pavona decussata, assembly GCF_977016875.1. NCBI lineage: Eukaryota > Metazoa > Cnidaria > Anthozoa > Scleractinia > Agariciidae > Pavona > Pavona decussata. The sequence continues at coordinate 1,381,323 of NW_028145650.1, forward strand.
CAGGACTACACTCACTCGGATGATCATAATTTGCGTACTTATGGCATGACTCCTGGGTTCAAACCATCTACAGTAGAACCATTCTTTATCACTTGATACCACAATAATGTCTAAACATTTGTGAACAACTTATGGCCATTTTATTGACACAATAGGTTACCATAGCATTATTATAACCTGTTAAAAGCACCCTTTATTTTACCTTTAAATGGTTATAACTAAAGAACAAGCTCGGTGAACCCCATTTTTATTATGGAACTGTAAATTAGCATGTTTAGATGCAATTTTTGGAAAATTTTTGTCAGAGGGGTTTAGAGCCACCTTTAATTCCGAATCTGATTTACCTATTATGTAAGCCGGATTGGGTAGGTAAGTCATATTTTTACGCTAGAGATGAAAGTGGTATCATTTGCCCTGTCAATATTCCAATCTGATTTATTAGCGGAAACAGGTTTCGTCAGTCATATTTCAGTCTTGTCTTCATTGCAGATTGTCCATGCAAAACCCTCAAAGAGCCATATCTGCCTTGGGCCTACTGGTCACGTGCATGTACACAGGTAAGACACGTGATCCAATTTACATAAATGTCCTTCTTGAATGAAAAAATATGGCGTTTACGAACTTATGACATTGTTCGATAAGACAACGATACAGAGTTCTCAGTGATTTATTCTGGTCACCCTTCATGTGTATGTGGGATCATTTAATAGGATAACCTAACTAGGATGACTAAATGCATCTCGTAATTTATGATATTTTTTGTGTTGCAGGTAAGATTGGTGACAGACCAAGTGGCATCTACCCTCAGCCCGACACTGTGGAGTTTCCAACAGAAGACATACTACTCATCGCCATGGAACGTGTTACTGTTCTTTTTGACAGGTATGGCGTGAGCAACATAAAATCCAAGTTAAACTACACTACACTACACTACTGTACTCTTTTCTCTCTTCTCTTTTCTTTTCTTCTCTCATCTCCTCTCCTCTCCTCTCCCCTCCCCTCCTTTCCCTTCCCCTGCCTAGCCTTCCCTACCTACCCTACCCTTCCCTTCCCTTTTTATCCATTCCCTTCCCTTCTCTTTTCTCATCTCTCCTCCCCTCTCCTTTTCTTCCCTCCCCTTTCCATCTCTTCTCTCTTCTCTTTTCCACTTTTCTCCTCGGTTTTTCCTCTGCTGTCCTCTCTTCTCTTCTCTTCTCTTCTCTTCTCTTCTCTTCTCTTCTCTTCTCTTTTCGAATAAGGTAGGCTAGAGCCCTAAACGTTCCTCTTTTCAGAAGATTGACAAGAGTAGAACTGGGCTCCACTTCTGAAAATGTCCGCAAGACATGTTTTATGCTCACTTACTGTGTTGTTTGTTCTGTGAAGGATTCGTAAAGGCGTCCCATCCGAGGCGAGAGTTGTGGCCAGAGTTTTGCCTCCTCTGTTGCTTGATTTCTTTCCCGTTCAGGAAATCATGAACAAAGTAATCGGCGAGTTTCTCTCCAGCCAACAGCCCCACCCTGAACTCATGGCACAAGTGTTGTTTAAGGTATGTGTGTGTATTCAGTGGAACGTGAATGGCTGTGCCATGATACAAGACAAAACAAAGAAATTCAAAGAAACCAACAGCTCCACACAAAAGTACTTTTCAGAAGCTTAATTCACAGACTTGAAACAGGGCCGTACACAGCGGAGGGCAACGGGGGCAGCTGCCCCCGCCAGGAAAACTGATTTTTTTTTCTAACATAGTGTTTAAGTTTGCGGAGGTATTTCTTGTATCTATATTGGTCCGAAATCACAAGAAAATCAACTAATTGATTGAAAAAATCTCCCTTCAATGTGAATTCAGTGTGTTTTGTTTTCTTTAAAGGTCTTAGAGGCAACTTTCTGTGAAGGGGTGGAAACAAAAACTTCCAACTAGAAACCCTGTCTGTATGCGGGAAACCCCTGCCGAAGGGGTGTGCGGAGTTTGCTTCCCCCCCTCCCCCAGACAAAAAATCCTAGGTAAGGACTTGTGAGAACGTTCCAACCCTGTCCAGCAGACGATAATAAACAGTACCGTTGGCAAGTATTGGTCAGTGATCATACACAAACGCAAACAGAATTATCTTGTATAACATGATAGATTACAGCATTAAAGAAAGTATTGCGTTATAGTTTATGGATAGCCATCCACAGATACTAAGGTTAAAGTACATGGCTAAAAAGTTTACTCCTCATTGAAAGAGACATAGGAGAGACCAGAGGATGTGTGATCAAGACTGTTCGTAATTACACGTGTGAATGAATATTATGCTTTATTTATCAGGTGTTCGAGGGTCTCCATAGTCAAGGACAGCAAGCAGAAGTGAGAGACTGGGTTCTACTGTCACTTGGAAGCTTCCTTCAGCGGTTGGTGTTTCCTTGACTTTGAGCGGATTTTTGATAGTGTCTCACATTACACTCATTGACATTCAAATCCTAGCAGTATAAAGAATGTTTGTCACATTAACCTTGTTTAATAATGGCCTTAGCTCCCACGAGCGACCCCATAACGTTATAGTGGTAGAGAATCCGAACTAGTAGTCGGAAGGTCATAGGTTCAACTCTTATTAGGGGAACTCGGATTTTCTTTTCAGAGTATGCTTGGGTCACTGACTGAAAAAAAATACCTCTATCATTGACCAGACTTAACTTCACATAACTAAAGTAATCGAGAGTTGAGTTCATTTATTTAGTCAAATTTTTGTTGCGCTTCTGACGCGCGTATCAGGTCCTGAAGTATTTTTAAAAATCAGTGGTCATCGAGAAGTGGTGGTTCCTCGACCAATCCTGCTAAAATCGTAAACATCTTATCACATATCTATCAAAATCAATAGTTTATATAAATATTCTGCACACAGAATAGATTTTTGGTCCCAACTATTTCCGGGAGTTTTAAGAAAAGAAGACCTTCGTGTAACTTTTCCCTCTCCACTCTTTTACAGAACCCCGCTCTCCATGGCTGTGTGGAGTCTTACTTGCTTCTTTGTCAGTGCTTCCACCAACAAATGGATTCGAGCTCTGTATCCAAGCAAATGCGTCTTATTATTTTAACATTTTACCGTTTTATGGTCATTTCTCGCTTTTGTAACTTGAGGTTTGGAACTTATAAGGTTCATGGGAGTTTTGCGCAAGACAATTTTTTGGTGTGAAGCTCGTCTCCTGAGAGATAAATTGATTGCGTTAATTTAATTTATTATATCAAGAGAGAAAAGCCACACCACAAAGGTGTGTTTTTCATGCACGTGGTCTGTTTCAGATCGAATTAGGCTGATTTAGCAACAGAACGGGAACGTCATTTGAGGACGCGAGAGCGCGCGGAATAGTCTGGATGCGAGTCTATTTCGACTATATATGGGCATTCTTGATGCGCGCGCCGTTGTCAACTGACGTTCCCGTTCTGTCGCTAAATCAGCCTATTGAGTGATGCCTGAGTTTTGAAGAAGGAATAGAACTTGAGAACATATGGAAAAACCGTTGGAGAAAGGCGAAGGCCAAAGTTACATTGAGTTCACATATGATAACGTGACTGGGACTGTTGATGAACTAAGTTATATTTGAGGAGTTTTATTTAATACTGCAAGGTGTGTTATGCTAGACAATCAAAGTGTTAGAAAATATAGTTTGGTCCTTAACACTGGCGCCAGCTTTTCACACATCGTGGGGAGAATGGGAAAACTTGAAAGCTTGGATGTTAAATTATTTTGCGCAGCCGCCATGGATTTCTACAGAACTCAGGTGAGACGAATTACGCATTTGTTTAACTGTAGGATTGGAAAGAGATTGGATATAATAATCGATCGGCTACATTTGTTATTATGATTTTTTCCCGCACTCCATTCCCTAACTCTTGCCTCACGCATTTGACTCCCCCATCCTCCCCCCCCCCCCCCCAAAAAAAGGCACGTATTGCGTGCACATAAGATAATATCACCGACTTTTGCCATACCTCAGCGAATTAAATATGACGGATAAGGTGGTTGAGAGTAGCGTGAAATTTACGTAATCGTATCCTCTCAGCTCATTCCCAGTGTTTTCTGGAGGATGCCGTCATTTTAGTCCCCAGGGTTTTCTCGAACTTAATCCGGACAAACCGAGGTCACTTGCTGGACACAAAAATCGGTGACGTCATTGTTTCAAAAGAAGACGGCTGTGAACAGTCGAGAGCCATTCAGTTGCGAATATGAGGGATAGTTAGCTCACCTAGGTTGATCTAGTATGTTATTGTTTCCGTAGAATCTTGACGCTACCCACAAAGAGACTCTGATATCCACGTTCAGAAAAGCGGCGGAATCCAGTGCGCCGTACAGGGAACTCATAGAATGCTGTCTTTCTGAGAAATAACTCTGCAGTAAAATCAAAAGCTTGAGCGCTTTACTTCACATAAAGGAAGAGCGACCATCTGAAGAAGAGCAGCCGATAATCTGGCCAGGAAATCGGTGGCTCAAATCCCAGTTGGGTCGACTGAAGATTAGTCGTTTACAGGGACTGAAAAGCTTCAAGAATCTTATAGGAATAACATTCGGTATTTGATCAGTTCATCGTAGTTTTTTGGAATTTAGCCCCGACTGACAAAACGCTGAAAAAGGTTTTTCTTGGGTCATCTCTTCTGACACTGTTCATATAACAGAAGTAGAGGTTATATGAATTTTTATCCCTCGAGAAACAAGTGAAATGTCAGTTAAGAGGAGATATCCGTAACAGCATCAAATTTCTCCTTGTGATATCACTGCTTATCCAACCCCTGAGGTCACCTAAGGAATATTTTCTTGATTCTTTAATAACTTCTTCCCGGTACTTTTATAAGAAAAGTATGGGAACAAGATAGGAGAATTTGTTCTTTGATATTAGGAGGTTATCACAGAAAGGGTTAACGTGAATTCTGATTTTGGTCTTTCTGAGACCAGAAGGAATCCATATCGGTTCCGAGGTAGAGTTTATATAAATATTTGGCCCCTATTTGGGCGCGAATAGAAAACTATTGGGAAAGAAGTAAACTGCTGATAAAGGCAGGTAAGAGAAACTGGCCGTATTGTAAACTTTGTATAATGAGATTGGGAGGTAACGCCTGCTGTGTGACGCGTTGCGTGACGTGTCACGTTGTACTGGCGGCAAAGGTCACTTGCGACTTGGTATTTCCTGGTAAATGAAGTTGAAAATATCGTTAGCAAGTGTAAGGGTTCAATGAACCATTAAATTTTAACTGAAAATCGTGATAAATATTTTCGAATGAGATATAAATATTGTAGAAGATCGCAAATGATAAAAAAAATGAATAAAACTTAAAATTTGATGCTTTCGTTTGACAGTGCTAGTAAAAACAACTGATTAAGGTGACCGGGCGTGCGTTTCCCGAAACTGCCGAAAATATTTTAGGCCCGAAAAAATGTTCTTAAAAAATCGATTTCAATGATTTTAAAAGACTTGACAAGGTAAAGAGACACATTGCGCTAGCTTACACGAAACCTAGTACCATTTGGTAGAAAATGGAGTTGAATACGTTTCGGGCCCGAAAACGTTTCGGGCGACGGGTCCCGATAGAATGCATTTTACAATTTTTATGAATGTCTTGCTTACCAACTTATTCATCTGGTAATTAAATTACACATTTTAGGTCGTGCATGACTGAGATGGTCATTCAGTTATTTTTTCACCCGCAATTCAAATGTATGAATTTCATATACCGTATTTCACGTTCATTCATAATCTTCTCTAACTAGAGCTGCCTGCGCGAAAGAAGCACAAATTGGAGTGAAACAACAGCATCAACTTCATTCAGATATTAATTTAATTTTTATTCAGGTTCTACTCTCCTCAACTAGCTTTGCTTTGTCGAGGTTTTAGAGGGAATATTTACAACCTTTATTTACATACTAAGTTAGCTTATTCTAGGTTATTCTTTGGGATCGTTTCGTACTGAATTCAGTTTGAATGATTGTTTACCTGAATTCAGTTGGTCATGCGATAGTTGCCTACTTATGAAATACAAATAAATGAACAATTAAAATGGCCATAAAAGGATTTTAAAGGATTTTACTGAAAAGATAATCATCTCGGGCGTCTAGCTTCCATAAGCGGTGTACAAATATAAGTTACAAGGCCGTGGAAACGACAACTGGCGCTGTACGAGGTCGTGTTATCTCTTGCCTGGTCATGCTCAACTCCAAAATTAAATTGAAGGTTTTAGTTTTGTTTTACATGTAAAGGGACAGTATCATCTATTTTAGTGTCACTTTGAGTGGCCGAAAAACATTTGAATCGGTGGAATCGTTGAAATAATGGTTCAATTTTGTTTTAAACAACAACCCTACTAGTGCGCAGAAAGTAGTATTTATTATGTTAAGCTGCGGATGATTAGGGTGGAAATGGATTGCAAAGTGAAAAAATTGGCCAATTTTTTCAAGTTCTTCTTGTGTATTTTAGAGGAGTCGCTAAAAACGGATTATAGTTAGTTCTTCCTTGGAGAAACCCCTTAATATTTTTTCCCGAAGTTTTAAGAGCAATTTCAGTTAGCAAAAGGTTTTTCGTCAAATACTTGAGCTGTTTTGACCAAAATACAGCAAAATCGTCGAGACAGTGCCCCTTTAATTGAAGAATTCCACTTTTGTCCGTAGATTGCCTTGCAAAATTATGGTGAGAAGTGCACATAAGTTGAGTTTTTGACCGCTGTAACCCGCTTTGCTTAAGAAATCGTATGTAGTGGGTCCACACATCTGCCCGATATCCACACTACAGAGTTTCAACGTAATCATAGTCATCCATGTCTCTGAGATGGCCAGGAAATTCCACACCAGTGGCGTCATTTAATTCGCATAAACCAGTAGGTTGTACACCCAGCTGTCTGTAATTCACTGACACACAGTTGTTATGACTTTGACACCGAAATAAGCATTCCAGATCATTGGATACAGTCACGTGACTAATCTCATGATTGAAGAGCCGTTTCCTTGGTGTCCTCTTGAAATATCGGCCAAATAACCCAGCTGTTTTGGAAAAAGAAATAACAAATAATCGTTAGTTTCATTACTCGGCTAAAAAAGTTATGCAAGCCTTTTTTCTCTCACAGTGAAACGCAGGACTAACGTGCTACTGAGCAGTATGTACTTTTTCAAAGTGTAAATGAATTCCAAAAGTGTGACCAAAGCTGCTAAGCAGCTTCTCTTAGGCTGCCGCTAATTATTCTGAACAACGTGGTTCTAATGTTTGAGTCTGAATGAAATCCTAAAGTGTGACCATTAAATCAAAGCTACTTAGCATCTCAAGTTTCTGCTGCCCTTTGTTACTTTGAGCAACGTGGATCCTAAAGTTTGAGTCGGGATGTAGTCCCAAAGTGTGCTATACAAATGAAAGCTACTTAACACGGCTCTACCACGATGCAGTTAATTACGTTGTACAGCCATTCTAACCGCGGAGAAGTCCTGAGGAGCCGACAGAGCCTGCGCACGAACACCAGTAAGCTTGTTAATCAACTACGTTTCCTAGCGCACAGGCTCCGCCGCTTACAGGAAGAACAGCTTGTCTTCGAGGACATGAAAGGGCTAAACGTCTGTGAATGCCACATCACCTTTCTCACAGATGAATGGCTGCGTAGCAGAACAGCTCAGGTCGTTCCACATACCCCGAAACGAGCCATAATCTGTCATTTCGCCGCAGTCTTCTTTCTCCTGTATGATGGGTAATCGTATCCAGTTCTTAAAAGTTATCCTCTGTCCGTTTGACCAGCGGAACATCCCCAAGCTTCTATCTTTAACAAGGCCGATCCAAAACGTTTTCTTAACGGCAAAGTTTTGATAAACAAATTGGTTCTCCTCAGCCGTATTCATGCTCACCAGATCTCCTTGATTTTCTTGGCAAAACTTTGATGCATCATTCCACGACTTTTTTGTGTTGTAAGCTTGATAGCAAGAACCATTCCAGTAAAGCCAGTCAGATGGACAAGTCACCAAACCTGTCAAACAGAATGTGATCATGTTTAAATTTATCTAACTTTGTGATTTTCAGTGTTGCATCAGTAATATTTTTTCGATTTGTTTGTGATAAAGATCTATGAAAAACAGAACAGACCAAGAACAGCCAGCAATATCATTATTATATTTTCTGCGTTTCAGTTAGGTCTGATTGCAGCATAATATAGAGAACATCACTTTCTATTCGCAGATTGACATACTAAACTAATGCAGGTCAATCAATCAATCAATCAATCAATCAGTCAGTCAGTCAGTCAGTCAGTCAGTCAGTCAGTCAGTCAGTCAGTCATCCAATCAATCAATCAATCAGTCAGTCAGTCAGTCAGTCAGTCATCCAATCAATCAATCAATCAATCAATCAACAATTTTCTTTCTCAAGGTCAACCCGATTGGTCGGTACACTTATCCAACAGGTGTTTTCCATTTGTCTGAACTGCCCAGTCAGATTGGTCGGTCCATAAATGGAGTGCACCAACGTGAAGGACTGATTCTTCGAATTCTTCAAAATGGCGCATTATTTCGTAGAGTAATGTGCGCCACTTTGAAGCAATTTAAAAAAGTGCATATAAACTGCCGTTCCTTTTGGTGCATACCGTTTGCGAAATGATAGAACTGGCTGGCCAGTTGACAAATGGAAAGCACCCTAATGAGTGAAAAAGTACAAGCGACAACCACCCTGCCCGTGCAACTTGATGTTTTGTAGCAGACGTTTCTAAAGTTGCCTTTTCTTCTCAGAAAGAACGAATAATTGTCAGTTTAACCAATATCAACCAGTAAACCAATGTTGCCGCGCGTGTCAGTCATATAACTGCTTGATCGGTTGATGGATTGTTAGAATTAGAGAACGCATTTTCGACTGCCGGCTGCAATGTACTTTGTCGTGATAGTCTACTCCCCGCAGTCTTTGGGTTAATCACAACTGATAAAATTCAGATCCCGCAGGCTACAAGAATGAGAACCTGTTAAGTGCAGCAAATTTGTTCTTGGCTGAAAACAAGATTCAGGAAACGTTAACGAAAGTTGAAGTTGAACTAAAGTTGAAGCTGGCATAACTACTTTGGCCAGAGTAAGCATTAAAGGTCTAAAATGAGTGCAGTTGGACATACTGAGTTTTCACTGACAACAAAAAGACAGTGGAAAATTATTAGGGACCCAATATTATTTTCTTTCTGTATTTTCCTTCCATAGCAAATTATTCCCACGACAACAAATAATTCTTTTCATATATGGGGAGTAATTGTCCAAAGTCTGTTAATTAGTCTGATCGCTTTCCTCTTCTATTTTCTTAAAATTTATTACTCAGCGCTGTCTGTTTGTCATAAAGGCTGGTTTCCATATGATCGCGGATCGCAGATCGCAATAAGGCCTGCGATCGTCTGCGATCATGTGGAAACTACTTCTCAGTGCGATCGTCTGCGATCCTGCGATCGCGATCGCAGACGATCGCAGAAGATAGAATCATGTTCTATCTAAAGGCTGGTTTCCATATGATCGCAGACGATCGCACACCTTATTGCGATCTGCGATCTGCGATCATATGGAAACCAGCCTTTAATGTACGCATTGGATCAGACTTCTGAATTTGTTCTTAGCATCGTTTGAAAGCTTCTTGACTTTACCATTTTAGCGTGTTACATTGTTTCTTATTATCTTATTTGCTTTAAATGTTCACTGTAATGTTTCGCTGTAGCTCTTCGGAATGGGCATAAACAGTGAAAATTGCTTGGAGAACAAGGAAAACTGCAGAAAAATCAACGTACATTTTAGTGAATCTATCCCAGTAATATTGCTAGATAACAAAGATAAATAAACAAGATATCCGTAAAGCGCATTTGAGCGTTAGGAAAGTGTGCTATAGAAATAAATTATTTATATTATATTTTATATTATATTTATTTGATTTAAAAGCAGAACTATGAATGCGGTATAGTCCGGCAGTATTTATATATATGTTGTCGCCTGATATCGGGCAAAGGAAATATTATTATCACCTAAATTAATACGGTTTTACTGTACACTGGTGAACATCTTAGTCATTGTGTATACCAACACACACAAAAAAAAAAAAGAAAAAAGGAAAACGAAATTTAATTATTCTTACCTTGCGTTAGGACTGGCGACAATACTTGAGTTGTCAAATACAACTGCTCGTGATCAGGAGTGGGAAAAAAGCATTAAAAGATTCAAGCTCTCAATGTTGCAAATTTTCGTCTTGAATACTTACCGCGCAAAGAATTGAGGCCATCATCGTCTGTTTCCCTCCCTTTTAGCGTGAGCCTTCGTTTTATGGGTTTCACCACATCGATTTTTATTGTTTAGACATTCAGATCGGCAGGTGTTCGCATTCACAGAGCAAATGAAAATAAAATCATGCATTAACAGATCGTTCCGGTTTAGTATTGCGTTTATACACCTTAAACATGTCAAGATGCATTGTGAATTGACAACGTATGCCAAGTTAACATCCTTCTTTGTTTAAAAAGAGACGGCTTTCTATGACAGCCGCTTCCTCATTAGAATTGCATTGCATTTTATTAATCCGGGAAAGGGTTTTTCCGAGATAGTACTTAACCAAGACCTCTCTCCCCTTCTAAGCTGTGTATAATACTAACTGATTTAAGGTGGCCGAACACAGTTTGCGCGCGCTTTACAGATTCTGTTAGTGATGCTATTAAGCGCGCGCTAGGGTTGTGGTAAGCAAATACTATCGATGCCTCGATTTTATACTAAATGGATCACAAAGGTAAGCCTTAGCTCTTAAAATAACTCAGTTTCTTGTTTGTGAATCCTTCTTCATTTATCACCGAACAAAAAAAGTGAGTTCACGAAGAGCTAAGCCTTTTTGTATGCTTTTCATCTTTGCTGAGAAAATCTAATTAAAAGCCACGCATGCGCATTTGAGCAAAAAATTGTGACTGGCTGTTTTAATGGAAATCAACTGTTTTCTAAGGAACCGCTCGTTAGAATTTCGTGAAATTTGACAAAACAGTAGTTCTCTAAAAGCGTAACTCGCCTACAAACAAAAAACAAAATCTAACAGAGGGTGTCTTCAAAAAACATTAAAGTGCGAAACCAACATTTACAGGAGATCTCTCTGTTAAAATTACATGAAAGCAGCGTCACTGTGTCAGTATTTTGTGAGTTTTTCTGGTTACAAAAAATGGATAAAATCTAACGACTGCATTTTCTAAAAATTAAGGTAAACCTTTATTTGTGGATGGTTAATAGCTCGCTCTGTTGCCATGGCAACGGCACCTTGCTCAACAAGAAGTATCAAAATTTATCCCTTGTTAGTTAATTTTGCACCATGCTAATTTCGGGTACTCAGAAGTACGTAGTTTTCAAATAATGTTTACTAACACCTGTATACTTGAAAACTGTGTTCGGCCACCTTAAATTCACTTTTCAGTGATACTAATACATAGAAATATACATAGAATACATAAAATGCATAGAATAATTCCGTTTGCCTGTGACTGCTCAAGTGTTACTTAACCCTTTCACTGCTAAAGGCGACGCCGTTTTAGAGGCTACCGCTTTCAAGATTGGCCACGTTCTCAAATCCAGAAATCTGGTTATTATGGTCTACTAATAGTGTCAATCAGTAAGTTTTTTAGGCTTTAAGAGCCAATAAACTGAGTTTATCCTCCGTTTGCCGTTCCATATCAACATTTATTTTCAAGCAAAACCAAAACTGCCCGTTTTCTGCGGCATCGAGGAAAGCTGAAAAACACACATCTTTGCTTCCAATTTTTTTAATTCAAAATCTCATTTTAAAACCAAAATTCTTTCATGACAGCAAACCTTAATCTCATGACTAAGCATTTTTCTCCAATTTTGCCTCTCACGCGTACAGCTGTTCGAACATCAGCCATTTGATTCGGGCCACTTTTCAAAGCCTGTGATTTCCCCTTTGCCGTCCGAGTTGCATTCTGGGTAATTTCCATACAACGGCGAAATGGAAGTCCCGCCATCTTAATTCACTCGGTCTTAATTCACCTTTCGAGCCACCCGGTCCTACTGGCAAAATATCGCACACATCGTTTTCTTTGCAAGTCAAATCTCGCCCAAATTGCCTTGGTAGGTCCGAGAATCCACCCACAGAACGGCCAGAGAGACAACTTCACTCGTGAGCCACCATGACTCGATACGAACACTTTTGGCGTCCCAGTCGCTATGAAATCAGCTCTCACCTCTGGATTCGTTCAGAGGATTGCCTCTACTCTCCATTCCAGCTTTATGATGCCAGCTTGTAGGCTTCTGCAGCGGAAAATGGCTCGAAAGTACACTTATAAACCGACTACTTACTGATTAGAATGTGTTTGTGTTCGCGAGCAAAACAACAACGGTTCAAATAGGTGACGTCACAAAAAAACTTGAGTCCTCGTTATTGCAGAGCAGCAAACATTTCAAAGGAGATCTTCATATGGGACAACTAAATCTGTTTTGGTCATCTAAATCGAGATAATTGTCCAGAGAGTCCAAGAAATTTGGCAGTGAAAGGGTTAAAGTGGCTTCGGGGATATGCAATGCATGGGTGATTGCGTTCGACGTAGAAACAACGCACTCCTAATACAGGTTGGAGTCGAAATTGTATGGTACAACCAACGTTAATTGTCGTGAATGAATGGATCTTGGGACGCGTATCTTGCATCCCCCACAGATTTTGCAGGGGCGGATGACATCATCACCAACTGGGGGGGGGGGGGGGGGTACTTGAGTTCAGTTTTGCTGGGTATGTGCCGCTGGCCTCTCATAGCCCCTGCCCCATTATAGTCTATTTTGTGGCCAGTTATAGACCCCATCTTGGTCACTTTTGGGAAAATGTAATTTTCGCGATCCCAACTAAGTCACTTTCTATTTATGCATCTACTTTGGTCTGGACCGGTGGTTTTGTGCTATTTTGTAGCTGGTTTATTGAAGTTGTGGTTTCAAGAACGGAATGTAATGCGAGGTGATGTTACATTTAATAAACAACAACTTTCTGACTTTTTTAGCCGAGACCATTGTGACTCCCTACGTAATAGAATTTTCTTACCCCCAAAATCCGAAAATGTGCGACCCCATTCTAGTAACTCTATTGAAAATGCAACCCCATTATAGTCAATCCAGTCATGAAAATGCGACCCCATCCAGCGCCACATCCCCATTAGCCTCTTATAAGGAAGTGCCCCCCCCAGGTCCTGGACAAAGTAAAAGCAGTAACAAGTGTCATACGCGTGGGTAACCTAGTGTTTTGAATGGTCCAGCCTACAACGAATGGTGTACTTTAATACAGCAGAGGAAAAGACGTCTTGTAGATCTGATCCAAGTCTCAATCTCTTTTCACTGCAACAATCTAGATTTCACCAGGAATTCGCCAATTCGAGTTTGATGTGAAAGTCCTCGGCATTTTTTACATTAAACCGCAAAAAACGCGAATGTTAGAAATAAGAAACAAAAACAACAAATACCGTCAACAGTGCATGATAGCGCACAGTTTTTCGATAGTAAAATTTGTCAATTAAATTTATTACAAGAAATTGAAATTATACAGAAAAACATTACGATCTTGATAAAAAAGCAATCAACCGGTTCATGTTTGTAAAACACTTATTTATGTAAAGGTAGAATTTTAAAAAGTCTTTTATTTCTGGACAGCTTTAAAAAATGAGTTTTGTTAGACTGCTATTTCACAGTGTGATAAAAAGGGCTCAAATCTTGATTGAAATCAAGTTTGCCCACAAGAAGTCCATTATTTTCGGCCGGAAACTTTTCAGCTGGATTAATCAAACCACTCCGAGATTTTTTTGTGATGTAAATAACTGTGTACTTATATTTGAATGGAAAGAGTCAGTATAAAATGCTTTCCAATCAAATATAAGTATATCGCCTTCTGCCACCGTGTAATCCTTGCAGTCTTCTTCCCATCTGAAGCTAAATTCAGTCTTCAAAGCAACAATGAATATAACCGATGTTAGTTCGCAAATTCAAGGGGGGATGATTATTTTATCACCTACGTTGACTCTTGTGTTTCTCGGATGCGGATTTTTGTTGTTTCTTGTCATCATTGGAGTTCTCGCTAACATCGCTGTCTGCTCAGTTCTGATGCGAAACCGTCGCTTCAAAAAGCACATTTCTAACTTCATGTTATTTCACCTTTCGATCACAGACATAGCGTATCGGCTGATCGTTGTTCCGGCTCATTTCATCGCCTTAGTGCTGCCCATTCAGAACAAACCAGCGTTGCTCTGCAAGCTCTCCAAGACCCTGTCACATACGGTTCACACGGCCGTTTTCACTTCCTTGGTTGTGATCGCATTGGATAGGCAACAGAGTATCACGAGGCCTTTTAAGAGGCTGGGCCACAATCCCAAATTCTACCTGTATGTCTTGGTCATCTGGGGCTACTCCATAGTCATCGCAACGCCTCAGATTTATATCGAGGAAGTTATAAATTTGCTAAACGTCACTGTTCCAAATGGCGATGGAATGAACATGACCTATCATTGGGAAGTATGTTCTCCCAGCAAAGGTTCAACTCAAGGACTGCTGACAATTGTTTATTTTATTCTGGGATTTTTCGTACCGTTGCTGATCATAACAGTAGCATACTCCAAAGTTGCTATTTATCTGTGGAGGAAAAGTCGAAATCCAGCGACAAATCAAGCTGCTTTGAAATCAAAGGGAAAATCACTTCAGATGCTTGTGTTCATGGTTTTTGGTTTTGTGGTGTGTCTGGGTATTCCACAAGTGAAAGACGTGATGGATTCCTTCGGTTTTGATGTTCAAATCTTTACCCTTTGTGCCTTTGTTCTTCAGCTGTCCAGCTCTGTTGTCAATCCAATAATTTATGGGTATTATTCTGCTGAATTCAAACAGGGACTTAGAAATTGAAAACTGTCATGAAAAATGAATGGCATTGATAGAACTTCCACTTCCACAATTACAGATCGGTGATTTTTCAATTTCGCAAGCTGGCCCAGATTAACCCTTCAAGTCCAAACGGTGATCAGGATCAAATTTCTCCTTGTAATATCAGTGCTTATTCAACCCCTGAAGTCTCGAGAATTAACGATATAATCACCCAAGGTGAATTGTTTTGATAACTTCTCCCCAGTACTTCTATAAGAAAAGTGTGCGGACAAGATAGGGGAATCGTTCTTTGATATTAGGGAGAAAAGGGTTAATACCCTCCAAATGCAACGACATTCAGTGTTGAGGCTTAATTATTTATAAAAAAAAAAAATGAAAAGAGATCCAAGAGACGAGCTAGACATGAAGAGATGCAAAAACGTGGATTCCAGTTTATTATGCATATTGTTAGTATTAATCCAAGTCGTTATCGCTATATAAGTTCAAACATTCTCGTTTTCCTTTGCAACTATCTTCCTTTCAGCTGATAAAATCATCGACCAAATACGACGGAAAAGACGTATATTACGCACGCGCAATAAACTCTTTTAATTCTAAAAGAGTTCTTTAATCAGACAACATAAATAAATAACTTGATGTCTATATATTGAGTAACCGGTTTTGACTCTCAGATAAGGTACATTTTTAATATGATTTTTACTAGCCTGCGAGAAAGCAGTGAACATTTGGATCAACAAAAGAAAACGAAATTAGAAAGGAAAGTGGGTAAACTCTAAAAAAATCACGTATTAATAGGATTTTGACAACTTGTCTGACAATGTGACTGTTTTTTCAAAACACTGGATATTTGAAAACGTCGCGTTGTGGTGGAGTTGATATGCAATGCATTCAGTTTAGTAACAGTGAAAGCGATAAATCTCAACAGTCCATCTAGTCGATATAACTCAGGTAATGAGTTTTTTGTATTAATGATTATATCTTAAGAATACGAGTCACAAAATTTCCCAGCAAAATTTTCGGGGTGTTTTTTTTTGTCACGTTTAAGAGTATGAGGATAACAGAAAGTTAATTCATGAATGACTTTCTGTATTTCAGAACTGCTTCGTCAGACTGGTCAGTTTGTAAAAGAAAAATAGTTAAAAGAAAATAGTTGCAACTGTTTTTGGCTGGGGGTAGGGAAGGGAGGGCATGGGGTTGATCGACGGGCATATTTGAAGCAAGGTTAATGCTAAAAATAAACCCACCCTAAGTTATCTACTTACTAAGCAGAAGCAAACATTGTGAGATTTTTTGTCTCATCGAAAAAAAAAAAAAAACAATCTGCTTTCCAAAAACATTTCTACCCTGCAATCAAGATGCACAAAGAACGCATTGACAGTGTGCCTAATCAACTGGAACTTTATAAGAACTTCTTCCACCCCAGCCTTCAAATGTGTTGTAATTTTCCTTTCTGCAACTGCAAGGAAACTGAACGAAAACTTGAACATTATCCTCAAAATTGAGTAGATTTTTTATTGTAGAGTGATAAAGAAAAGGTAATGGGCATTTTTAGACCAAAATCAGGACGAATATAAACAAATGATTTTAGGAATAATAAGGAGTCCCTTCTGATTAGCCTATTTCATGTAAATATGCTGTAATTTTCCCTTATGCAACTGCAAGGAAACGGACAGATAACTTGAAGAGTGACAAAGAAAATGTAAAGAGCGGCATTTTTAGATCAAAAGAGACCAATAAAAACAAATGATTTTGGGAGTAATTTGGTGTCCATTTTCCTTAGCCTATTCCATGCTAAGATTTCACTTCAATCAATTTATGAATGATTAAAGAGTTTGCCGCGAAAGGGGCACATATAGTCATTTCGGCCAAAGAGCCAGAAAAATGTTACAGACTTGTCCAGTTTTAGCATGCAATGTGGATTTTGTACGCTAAACACTAGTACGTTTAATTTTTTTGTACCAGGGACAGTCACTGGACAATCTGATGGACAAGGCCAATTGACTAGGAATTTTGCCTTAGTGGTAAAGAAAATTAGTGCTAACCACGCATTTTTAGAGATAATTCTAAAAAGCAGTAAAATACAAAGCAATGTATGACATTTTCCTCCAAATTGATGCCTTCTTATCTCTTAAAAATGCATAGTTACCCCAAATCTTCTTTTTAGGTACCAATAGCACTTGCTAAATTCTGCTTTTGCCGCATAGTTTTAAAACGTGCAAAAATATCCCTGTATTAGTAGGTACCACCCATAGCAAAAACCAGTATCCCGAGATACGCAGAACGTATGCGCAGTAACAAAAGTAGACACCGAAATTTAGCCTTAAAGGGGAAGTATCACGTAAATTTGCTGTCATTTCAAAACCCAAAAATGTTTCTCTGTCAGCAGAAACAGCGAAATAATTGCAGGGCCGTAGCCAGAGTTCAGAACAAGACGAGGCAACTTTCGAGCGCCGAAGGCGCGAGCCGCTAGGGGGGGTGTGGGGGCATGCCCCCCCCCCAGAAAATTTTGAAATCTAGAGGCTCAGAAATGCTCTTGGAAGCATTTTCCGTGGCATTTTTCTTCAGAAAACTCAATCTTGGGCAAGTGTAGAAGTTCACTTTTTTATTGCTTAGCGATACTGGTGCCAAGTTAATGACCATCTGCATTTTAAAGCATTGAAATGTTATAACACGTATTATAACAATAAAATGAATCCACGAGAGTAGCCAACGTTTATGGATTTTATACTGTAGATAATTAGGAGAAGTCTTATCAATTATCTGTTTCGATACACTCTTGCTTAATTTGTTCTTCAACTTTGATACAGCCATGTCATAATATTGCCATCTCTTATACTTGTAGGACTAAGAAGTCACTAACTTTCACGATTAAGAGTAGTAAACTTCCCCCTTAACAGTTACAAAAGTGAAAGTTTTAAATCGCCCGTCGTTTACTCTTTACTGAAAGCTAAGGCAATCCGTCTGTGGCCAGAGAGACAACATCACCTCAATGGTAGACAGTATGGATGTTCTAGAGGCAAACCTGTGCGAGCTCCGTCAAAAGTTTTGAAATGCCTCTCTCACGCCAACCAAGTGCAAACGGCTCTTTTAAGAGCCATTACAAATGAGAAAGGCTTGATCAACAAATCTTTTAAAATCTATTCTTTTACATTTTCTTTTCGCTGAAATGTTCAATACATGTATTATAGTGTTTGCAATAAATCGATTGCCAGCACAGCAAACGACATTTTGTTCTTTTACGACAGTTGTATAAGTAAAGAATGCTCCCACACCGGCTCTCAGCCATGGCAGATAAGATACGGGAATAATGGTGACCTATGAAGTCACGCGGCCCGTCACGGTTATGTCTTCCTAATGGCCCCTGTAACCTTACATCATTTGAAAAACCGCTACTCATAGTTCACATGAAACGAATTAACCTCATTAAAATGCTTTTCCCTTCAATTCATCCACCTTATATCAGCTGGTTTTATCTTAACCAATCCAATTTTTTCTAGGGATTATTTTCTCAATTAAACGTTTCTTCCAAAAAGAAAAAAAGGCCAAAATCAAGACGAGGCAATTGCCTCGTCTTGCCTCATGCTAGCTACGGCCCTGAATTGTCAATTTTGTTATAAATTATCACTCCAGTGCAATAAACTGTCGATTAGTGCCTCTGGCCAGAGACAGAGAAGGCCGGAATGGATTGAAACTTGAAAAATGTTAGGATCAGTAATGTTTTTCAAGTTCTCGCATTTTTGGTTCCAAAACTGATGCGCAAGAACAGATCACGAGTTGTTCCTTTCAAGAATTGAGTTGATTTCTTTCCTCTCATCATTCTAGAATTATTTGGCAGCTGATTGAAGGTTCTATTTCATTATTTTGAACAAAAGATATCAAAAACCCCATGATACTTCCCCTTAAAGGAAAAAAGCCTTTTTGTTCTGATCTTCAGATAAAAGGACGCCCTATCAGAACGAGTCCTCCTCGGACTAGCAGCCATCTTCCAATCACAAATATATTTGAATTTACAGCACTGACGCCCAGTGGAAAACAACATTTTTAGAAAATGAGGACTTTTTCTGAAGATTTATTGATCTATTTGCTAACGTGATCACAGTATAGTAAAGGCGGGTCGAATTTAAACTTACGAATTTAATGACAAGGGATAGGCTGACGTATATGTATATGTTTTTGGTAAGGGGGGTGGGGATTGGAAGAAGGGCGGGGGGGGGGTGGGAACTTTTGATAACAAAATTGCAACTTTTGTTTCACGTTTCACACACACATACACATACATTGGTGAAGAAAACAGTTCGTCTCGTTTTTAATTCGTAAATTGCGTAATGAACGATTTTTAGCAGTTGGGTGAAATTCGGTCGCTTGTTGGGCTGTAAACTTTATAATTTTAATCGCAATTTAATCAAAATTATAAATAATTCACTAGTAGTCTTCATATTATGTATTCACCATCAACTGCCATTACGGGACAACAAACAAGGACGAAATATCAACGCAGCGAATAAATTATCCTAGAAAGAAAACAGTTAGTAAAGGTCTACATGTTGTCTGCTAAATCCTTCCATTTGCGGAAATGTTATGGTCCGTCGGTAACTGAAAGATTCTTTTTGGTTGCTGCCTTAAAAAGAGACAATGGCTTATCTGCCTGAATTCAGGAATGATAACAAGGCACTGACCGGATACTAATTTGCTATTTACGACTACTTTCAGTTCTCTCCCAAGATTGCAGTGACTTAACACAGGTACTTAACGGTTTTTTGCATTTCCTGGATCTCCCTCTAACTCCACTCTGACGAGGGGCTAACGCTCGAAACGTCAGCACTCGCCGAATCTCTTTAAGGTGGCCAGTTTACCTTAAGTTATCAGCTCCGTTGATAAACCAAACATTCGTTTCTACTCCGCACCGACGCAGCACCGCAGTTTCTTTAAAAACTAATCCCCTTATCCCTCTAACTCCGCCTGCATGCATGGGGTGTGCAGGCAGAGCGGAGTAAGAGGAAGTTCTGGGACAGGACTAATCTGCTCTTCGACGGACAACCGTATCCTAACCTGAGTCACTGCTAGGATATAAAGCTGGTTTGAATGTCCATTGGTAACCTAGGCATATTTTTGCTCGACTGTTTTCCTACAAAATTGGGTGTGGCTAGTCGATAATATTCTAACAAATTTATTTTTTGCACAGCTTTTGATTGCTTTAGTTGCGTGCCTTTTTCACCGTGGAAACGGCCCCGACATAAGCACAAGCACAAGGATCAATTTTTTTCGTTTTCTTGTGCTTGCGTCGCGTTCGTTTTCACTTGACATAAAGCTCTCATGCTTGTGCTTGCGTCGCTATTGAAAACCAGGCTTTAGCTGAATGGTTTATTTCTCGGGCCGTAAGGCGGCACGAGTTAAGGTTTCGGTAGCATTATCAAATTCTTTTTTATTGTTTTGGTCGCGATGGGCCGAGAGATAAGACTTCGGGCCACGAGTTATTGTTCTCGGTCTCGTTCACACAAAATTTTTGCGTTTGGAATCTATCTCGCGAATTTTCCAAGCCCCTGCTTGCTTTCCGAAAATTCTGGCTGCCTTAATTTGCTCTCTAAAGTAGTTTTACTCACACTGAAAACAGAAGGGAATATGTTGTGACACTTTGATGTAATATTTCTAGACGTATAATAGTTTCTCATCACAATTAATGGAAATCTAAACGGATATGGTTCCTCCGAACAGATCTTCACGGACACAAACTGTTGTTACCCCTAATAATGATTCCACGCTTTAGTGTAAACAGAGGTACAATCTTCACTGATCGATTTTGAAAGATAAAATTTAATAACGTTACAACTGTGTATAAAACATTTGAAAGTTTCAACTTATAAACCTGTGATCAGGCTCAAAATTGTTTTCCCTTTCTCCATCGCCGCCGCCTTTCGGCCGCCTTCAAACAAACAAAAAATAAACAAAAATAAAAACGAATGCCTGATCACAGGTTAGTTTCAATCCAAAGTTAATAAAAATCGGCCCGGATGTGAAGACGGATTTGAAAAAATTCTTGTAGAGCCCGGTAAGCTATGGGACCCCTTATTCCCCGCAAACTTACTTAGACGCACCATCATACACTGCAAACTTCAAGATCATTTTTCTCCTACTCAGTGGATCTTACAGTTTGACTCGCTCGACAGAACCCAGTTGACAGCAAAACGAAAACAAACAAACACACAAAAAAACCACCACCACCACCAACAACAACAACACAATAACAACAAACATCTTAGGCAAAGATTGGCGAAGAAGAACACAAAAACACGTGATCACGATTTTCCCGCCATTTTCCACTTATTGCCGTCGGTCAGTTTCGCGATCTGCTGTTATCAGCTTCTATCATGCGGCTCTCACGTTAACACAACAAAGTAAGTATTTTCGTTTCTGTTACAATTACGATTACTAGCCAGCCTATTCTTTAATAAAGCCAAGTGCTGTTGTACTTCATATTCAATCGAAAATATCAAAACTGTTCTTCTCATTATTAATGTCATTACAAAATCGTCAGCTAATAACATGTCACTGTTCGATTGTATTAAAAAGCGGCCATCGCCACTGATTCGACTTCAACTATGTACCATGCCAGAGAAATAATAACCATTAAAACTCCCTCTAATCTTGTTTATGAAATGAAATTATTACGATCTAGCAACACTGTTTCTTGGCTGTTAAAACAAATTATTCCACGAGCGCGCGACTTGGATACGAGATGCGTTCGTTGGCTGTACTAAATCATCTCATATCCAACAAACACTAATGGAATAATTGTTTTATTAAAAACATCTAAGAAATGGTTCTAGATCTTTCTGATTTCGATTTGCAAGAACAACCAGAAAACAATTGCAATTTAATGGTCGCTATTTCTCAGGCATGGCATGATGGCTAATATACCATGACGGCTAAGCCTATCAAAACTCTAGAATTGCAGTTGTCCAATGATCATGCCCAATATCATCTTATATTCAGCACATATTCGTGGAATAATAATTACCGTTAATTAAAAACTAGTAAGTAAACCAGACTCACAATTGAGCTAACTTTGTTTGCATGTGCATGTACCATGAAATAAATTCTTTCTAGCAGTTACTTATTAAACAACTAATGCAGGTGAAGTCCACTGCAAAAAAGTCCCCCAAACGTGGCATGGGATAGTAATCAACCTGTCTAACCTAGTGTCTTATAGCTACTCTCAGTTTACTCATACATTATGGGGATAATGCTCAAGTTCCCTGTCAGTTTCTTTACAGCTGCAGAAAGGAAAATTGCAACACATTTGCAAACTAGGATGAAAAATAGCTTTGTACACCTCTAGCTGATTAGGGACAATTTCAATGCTTTCTTTATGCACTTTGATTGCAGGGTAAATGTGTTTCATGACCTCTTGGTACTTTGGTATGTCGGCACCAATAGGAGCGTTCTCTGCAGGATCATTTGTGATGTCAAAAAGTAGAGGCTGTTTGTGGACTGTGACGCGATCTCCATGACAGTCACACACACCTTTTTCAATGCAGTAGTCAGTTCCATTGGTCCATTGTGGTGTCATTAGGTGTGCTTTCCAGACAATGTCACTATTCCTTGGATGAAAACGGACTGCATGGATTTGATTTCCACAATAATGAAAAATGAAATCATGAGAGGAGACTTTTGACTTCCTGGTCAGTAATGGCAAGAGATCTCTCCCATCAACTATTCTATCCTGAGGAACATCTCCACCTGCCAGTTTGGCAACTGTGGGTAGTAGGTCCATGGTGCTTGTGAGCTTGTCAAGTGAGATTCCAGCAGGAATATGTCCTGGCCATGATATTATTGTAGGCATCCTCACACCACCCTCCCAACACTGTCCTTTGCCTATGAAAGGAAACATTTTACACACTTTGAAGTGATAGCACATCAGCTAAGAAAACAACAACAGGTTTAAATAGGGTGCATTCACTCCACTTGACCCCCACATTTTCTATTCTCAGGGCCCCAACTTACATGATGTTCTGGGGCCAGCAAAATAAAATATTGATGTTTACACTTGTAGCTAACGGCAGTCTGTTCCTTGGCTAGTTATTTCACGCTCATGCAGAAAATGAATCCAGTTATAAACACTGTTTGAAGAGATTATGGATCTGGGTTTTCAGCTCTTCTTTGGGTTTCTTTTTGTGTGCCTTAATTAAGTAAAGCCAACAGCCCAGCTTGTAAACTACAAGTGTAAAAAGTTTTATTAAATTGATCCCTGGATTTGCCACTGCTGGGGATGTCAAGAGGAGTAATAAATAAATCACACCTCTCATGACAGTTCAGACCATTTTCTACAAGGTAATCTGCACTGCCTTTAATATGCAGCTATCAATGTTTGAGACTTTGGGAGTAGACCTTGAGCAGCTGTAGAAGAAAACTTTTCATCAAAATTCCCTTCTGGTAAAGACAGGCCGAGAAAATGGGTAAAATCAGGTCACATCTCCCATTCATGTCAACAGTGAGTGATTTATTGACATTGTTGCCAATTAAAGTACATAGTTTACTGAATTCTTGCTGAGCATAAATTTTACTGATCATTAAATGCTCAGGAAGGAAAAACATCAAACCCTTGGAATCTGCCTTTAGCTCCACCTCTGGATTGGCTTCAGTTGATAGGTCAAGATCTTACCTCCTTTGTAAATACCCTTCCATCCACCATGATATTCTCCTGAATTAATCTCTTCCAGGTGAGGACCATTGTCAGATGTGAAGTAAACAAATGTGTTTTCCTTCAAACCCAGTTTCTCAACAGCAGCCATTATCTGTCCAACACTCCAATCCATTTCCTCTACATTATCACCATAACGACCGTGAACACTGTGATTGACAAATGGGTGGGTATTAAACAGCGCAGTATGTACTTTGGCATATGACATGTACAACAGGAAGGGACTGTCTTTGTTTGCTCGAATAAAGTTCACTGCTTCATCTGTAAACCTCATTGTTAAGTTTTCCAAAATGATTGGTTGCTCAACAACTTCATAGTTTTTCATCACAAAGCAATTAAAGCGTCCTGTTAACAAAAGATGGCAAGCAATTGGGAAGGAGATTAACAGAATTATTGTTAGTAGGAAAATGAAAGCAGCCTTGCTTAATAAGCCAGTTATGTAGCAAATATACAGTGTTACTCCAATGGCAGCTACAGCGGCCAGGACGTTGGATGGCTTTAGTCCTGGAATGACAAGCTCTATCAGGTACTGGCCTGGTTCACAAGATCTTATATTTGTCATTGGTAGACCATAGAAATAGTGGAAACCTTGCTTCAGAGGATGAAAGTGAAAATCTGATTTAGATGCAAGGTGTAAGCCCAGATGCCACTTTCCAATGATTCCTGTCAGAAAACAACGAGAACGTACATTTATAACTTATTTAAGTGGAAATAAAGGGGTGTGGGGGTTTCCCCTTCCCTGAACTTTTATTGAATAAGACAATTAAAGACCAACAGGCCTAAACGTTTTTTCCTCTCAAATATGCTCTCTCTTTAGCCACCCAATGCCCCTCCCCCACCCCACCCTGACCCTTTGAGTTGGTCTTTGGGACAGTAGTTTTTTACAATAAAGGTGCTAGCCCCCTTTAACTTCACACCTTTGGGATCGTGTGCGATCAAAACTTAGACATCTTTTAGTGATGGGTGTGGACATGGTTATGTTGTAGACTCCAGCATACTGTGAAATAAAAAGTTGGTAAAGAAAAAACAAAAACAATAGGTGGTTTTCACCTCACACATCGTCACGCAAGTGAAAAAATAAAATCCTCAACAATTCAATAGATAAAGTTAAGAAATTGATATGTTGTAGAAGAGTGATACATAAACAACGTATGAAAGCCACAGGGCTGTGCGATATCTCCTAATCGAGTTATTCGAGAAAATGTACCACGGAAAATTACAGAGTTTAGTATGGGACGCCATGTTGGTGCCCAGTCTGATGGGCACCAACATGGCGGCCGGAAACCAGCAAAAACATCTGGAGTTTACCTTGGCTATTTCAAAGCCTTTCTTCTCTCTGCTGCACTTTCACACATTGACATTAACGCTTCTTATTACATGTTAGCTGATCAGACCTAAAAAAACATGAGGCGAATCGATGTTTTCATGTGAGTGACATGTTTATAGCAGCAATCCTTCTGTCACTCACTGCGCAAAAATCTAAAATTCAAACTGCTTTATTTTAAAAACAAAGAATGCTATCCTGCTGAAAACAAGCAAGCCGATGAAAATTTAGATTTTTCTTATATGTGATGAAGATAAAAACCCAAAATTGTGTCTAGTTATGAATTTCAGTTTTTTATGACATCATGTGAAAACCAAGAATACTAGAACAGCTGCCAGCAATATAGGTTTTCACTGAGGTTTTCCAAAAAAAAAAAAAAACAATTCTATTTGTCTGTTATTTATGCCAGCTGCGGCTGATTAACAAGTGAAGGAGAAGATGCCATGCTTGGCTCCTTCTGGGAGGGGGTGGGGGGAGTGATACCTAAGCTAAGGCTGTACTACCTGGACCTCCAAAGCCTACCTTACTAAGTTAATTAAGACCCAAAATGTAATTTTTCAAAACCTGTTTCACCTATAAAATCTATGGCCGTTTTCAAACCTGGCCTTTTAAACATTCATACCTATTAAGTCAGGCTTCACATCTAAATGGCTGAAATCTATACCCATTTTCTGCGAACAAGGGCTCAAAAACCATTTGGGGCGGCACATACTTTTATAGCGATTATGAGGGAGTACCCCCTCCCCCTTACCTCATGTGTAGGGCCTTCCTCAACATTGGGATAAACAAACCCATACAGTTTTATAAATTGTGTAGCGGAGGCCCTCCTCAAACTAACAGGAACGACAACGAGTAGTCTTGATACTGACCTGTCGCATAGCCAGCATCGGATGCAATATCAGCAAACGTGGTTTCATTTTGCGGTAGACCGCCGGACGTGCTCGTTCGAAGGAACATTCTGTACTGACCGCTATCAGAAGCCAGTCCGGAACGGATCGGATACCTCCCTGTCAACAGCGCTGCCCTGTTGGGTGTGCAAACGGAATCTGGGTGGACATCATGTAGCAAGCGAGCTCCTTGTTCAGCGAGCCGATCGATGTTCGGTGTCTTAATCGTGTCGTTACCAAAGCAGCCCACATCCGCGATTCCGAGATCATCCACAAGAAATATCACAAAGTTAGGCTTTGCATATGTGAGGCTGATCAGGAAAAAAGGGAAAACAAATTTAAGCCAAGAGTTCGCCATAGCTACAGCAGTTGTGCAATGAACTCAGCTGACAGTCTAGCAGACTTTCTTTTGTTAAAGTAGGGGAGGTGGCCTTCACGCTGTCGATATCATTTTTTCTGTATCATGGCCAGTCAAATCCTGAGGGAGGGGACGGTGCCAAAGGGTATGTTTTTATTTTTAGCCGTTTTGCCCTGAAATAGGGTAAAGATTGTAACCGTCTTATTCGAGAAACCAGGTCTGAAAATGGGTATGTATTTTAGAGGCCAGCCCTGAAAAGTGGTAGCGGAAAATTACATAGTTTGGTCTGAAATAGGGTCAGGGTTTGTAGAACCGGGTCGCATATCCCCTCCAAAAATTTAGAGGAGTGCCCCCCTGGGGTGGGGATCAAATAAACATTGTGCAAACTTTCCCGTTTACGAAAAACACTCCTTTTACTGATTGACATCTATTGACGTCTTTTTTATACATTTATCTTTCGATTATCGGAGTCGACACAATAAGTATTTTTTAAGGAGAGGAGTTTTGCTCATCCTAATGGTCCAGTTTGGATGAGTAGCAATGTGACTAGATGTGACAATCCCATGACAATTGTAGGTTGCGTGATTTTCGGGACTGTGTGTATTAAACAATTTCCTTTGCTTCCGGGTCTAAAAAAACGGGGAGTTATCAGTGGTGAGTGAGTCAGTGATTTATACTTGGTGAATTACCAAATCAGATTAGGCGAGAGTTGGCCTGCAAAATATTGAAAATTTAATTCAAGATTTGGCCCACAAAATATTGAAAATTCAAGAGCTAGGCTCGATTTCCGCCGTCTCCCGGGTCCGGTCTTTGATCCTCCTCGAAGAGAGTCTTTTCGGGGGGGGTGGGGGGGGATGAGTGCGGGCTCATTTTCCCGAACAGCGGCTGGTAATCGAGCCTACCTACCAAATACTTGCCAACTTTACTCCATCGCTTAACGTGTTGACGGACCCATGACTTACGTGTGGATAAAAAAAATTACTGTATGACATATGCATAATTGGTTTTTCTGTGATTTCGCAATCTCTCAATTTCTCTAACGGTGCGTGACATGAGGCCCGGTGACTCGAGTTTTATGCCCCCGGAGTTGTCGCGCGTGACTCGCAATCCGCGCTCACCTCGTGTTTGCCTCCGCTCGCGCACGCCTGAAAAACGCAAAAAAATAACGCCTGTTCTGCAGGCTAGCTAGTGGGAGGATGAAACGGATGTACACAGGTTCATCGTGGACCGCGTGGAAGATAGAGACAATCTATTTGTAGGGTGGTATTTTAGAGTTAAAAAGTACTACTTGAAATGTAACGTCAAACACAATGTACAATACGGTATTTTACTGCTGTTAAGTTGTCATTTTCGATGGGCCGCTACTTTCGGGGTGGGCCGTTACTTTTTAGTTTTTGTTTTTTTCTGGGGGGGGGGGGGGGTGGTGAGGGGCGTTACTTTTGGAGTTCAATAGGAAGATAAAAAATTAACGTTACTTTCGGATTTCTGCGGTATAGCATATCACGGACAGATTAAGTAGCATTCGGTCTTCACAAGGTTTTCGCTCTGCCCACGTGCACGCTTTCGAGTTTTTTTCAGATCTTGGTTTGAAAGTAAGTGATTGCTGTTAGTTGGGAACGACACCAGTGAATCCATCTAACGGTATGGTATGGTTCATGTTTAATACATAGGCATGCCGATCTCACTGAAATCGGCCTTACTTATGTTCCCATGGAGTTTCCCTTGTAAATTGGTTCCCGCCCCTCCCAATTTAAAGGCAGACTTCACGTCCAAGATCAGACAGAGTCGGGTGGACACCCAATATGGAGGTCTGGCAACCAGCAACTAATGAACTCCGGGCTTCCAAAAAAAACGAGCCGCTGAAAAATGCCTGCACTAAATCACATTCCTTTATTCCATATTTTTCATCATTAATAAAAGTCGTTTCTTCAGTGTTCACCTTTTCGCCTTTTGTCATTATAATTATTCGCTTCTTTCAGTCAACCGTAATACCTTCCATCATATTTGACAAGCTTCCTGCCTTCCTTTGTAAATTGTCGCTGAATCACCGTGTGATAATTTTTTTGCCTTAATTTGTTAATTGTAACAATTTCCAATAAAAAGATAAAGGAAAATAGCTTTGGTCTTAGGCATGTGCAAAAAATGAAGTCTATAGCAAATTATATATTCAAATTAAGCAGTATTCGGATTAATAAGTTCTTCATTTTGCCACAAGCCGACCCATCCTCGGAGACCCAGAGGTAGTCATTCGGGGGCGAGCGAAATGGTGCGAAGAAAGTTTTTCAGAACGCCCGTTCTTGAAAACTTTCTTCGCGCCATTTCGCCCCCGAATGACTACCCCTGGGTCTTCGATGATGCAAGCCGACCATGTTGCATCATCGGAGGTCCGTCGAGAAGACCTATCAATCTTCGACGGCCACGTGAATACCCAAGCCATCAAATTTCTTCCTTCAGTGGTGAACAGAAGAAACATTGCATTAATAAGTTTGAGGATGACAAAGAAGTTTCTCTCCCGCCAATCCTGACGTGTTCCTGTCATCAGTAATCTTACTCGGAATTTGCGCCCGTAAGAGAGAGGAAATTGTCATCGGAATGGCCTGCTTTGGTTGTTTTATCCCCAAGAAAGTTACTTACATACGAAGGAATGTCTTCGAGAAAGTCACATCTTGCGCTGTGGTCCTGATTTATTCCTTTACCAAGCTGTTATAATAATAGTAATAATAATAATAACTCACAGTCAATAAAATTATATGTATATATATTTTATTGATTTATTCACTCGCTAGTTTAAGTTTCGCTTGGCTCACAGGTTACGCTACGCGCCCTGTGGTGCTTTCTTATACTGTGCATACAGATAGTTTTACTGCGCATAATAATAATAATAATAATAATAATAATAATAATAATAATAATAATAATAATAATAATAATAATACAGTCAACTCTCTCGTAAGCGACCACCCTTGGTGCACGACAAAGTGGTCGCTTACGGGAGGTGGTCGCTTACGGGAAAGATCAATAAAATAAGCCTAATGCTGGAATGATAAATTAATTACCTAAAACTATTACCCTACCAGCTAAAATTAGGCAAATAAAAACTACTTTGATTTTTTCACATCTATTCATTCTTCTGACGAAACTTTGTGTAACATTTTGGAACAGATCACTGTAACAATTCCCATTTACCTACAGATCTAATTATAGTAATCTTCTCTGTCTGTAAACTGTCAGTTGTCCGGGGTAGCGGCATTAAAAATTGAACTTTTGTTGCTTCTGAGTAATTATTTACTCAAATCATCCGCGAATATGTTGGGTGGTCGCTTACCGGAAACAGAAAACAAAAGAATATGTCAAATTTCTGGCCTAAAAAGTGGTCGCGGTCCCTTAGAAATTTGAGTGGTAGTCGCTTACGAGAGAGCTCTTGAAACAGTATTTAACTGAGTATCTAGTATTTAACTGAGTTAACTTTGTTTACGAAGTAGTCGCTTACGGGAGGTGGTCGCTTACGAGAGGCTGTCGCTTTGAGAGAGTTGATTGTAATAATAATAATAATAATAATAATAATAATAATAATAATAATAATAATAACAGCATTTATTTACACACGATTAAAAGTTCAGCAAAGCTGATGTGGTCGTGTACAGTCAATAAAATTAAACTTCCTAAAAACTAATCACAATAAAACTAATATAAGAATTCTACGTATTTACAATATATGTGGCTGAAAAGTACTCTTGAGTGACCTTTTAAAAGCGTCAATGTCGCAAATTGATCTCATTTGGTTTTTCAGGGCATTCCACCGAATAATCGACTTGTATGAACATGATTTCTTGATCACATCAGTCCAAGGCCTGGGTAACTTGACGGTCATTTTCCTTCTGAAATCGTGGCTACTTACATACTTTACAAAAAGACAGTTCATAGGACATAGTAAAAGATGATAATAAGACTGATGCGCTAAAATTAATAATCGTTTGTCATACATAGTCTCCAAGCTATTCCATTTTGCTGCGGCAAGAACCACCTTGCTTGGCGTACACCAATCTAAGTTAAATATTATTTTTGCCGCTCTGACATGTATGGATTCCAGGTTTGAGAAAAACGCTTGACAAGCCCCAAACCAACATACCATGCAGCATATATTCCGTCTTGGTTGGATGGGAAGTGAGACAGTTCTCACAACACAATGTATATAACCTTGCTAGGACTTCTCTTAACTTGGAAACCACCAGATCACAAGTAGGAGCCGAGACATAAACGGTTGTATCGTCTACGTACATGTGAAGCTGTGGGTCGCCATCTATTCCCTCAGTGATATCGGGCAGGTTATTACAGAAAAGGGAAAACAGGGTGGGGCCCAGCACCGACCCTTGTGGTAAACCAAAAGTAACCGGCATACCTTGAGATTCACACCCATTAAACGCTGTTACTTGTGTTCTTCCGGAGAGAAAATCTCTTATCCAACACAATAAATCCCGAGCAACACCGAGACTCTAAAGTTTTCAAAAGAAAATGAAGTAGGGAATCGGATAAAATACCTTACGAAGGTCAACGAATATCACACCTACAACATATCGATTTTTGGACAGCCAAAGAATATTCATGAAAATGGCGTCAATCGATTCAGCGGGACACTTTTGAGGCCTCCCAAGGGACCGCAGACATATAAATAACCCACAAAAGATAAAGTCACTATTCGGTCGAAACTAAAAAATTTTCTTAGGTCATTGTTTGTACTTAAAAATGATTCCCCAGTGATGTTTTCGACACCCTGAGGTCCATAGGGACTTAACCGAGTGAAAAATGCAACCTTGAAAATTTTTCAAAATTTGGCCATTTTTGGCAAAATTGCCCGTACCCCCACGGAGGAAAAAGTCCATTTTTGGACCCTGAAAAAATATTCCTGAAAAAGGTGTCAATCAATTCAGCGTGTCTGAAAACATCCCTGGGGACACTTTTCAGGCCTCCCAAGGGACAGGGGACAAAGAAATAGCCCACAAAGGATGAAGTTACTTTTTTGCACTTTTGGGTCAAAACTGAAAAATTTTCTTAGGTCATTGTTTGTACTTAAAAATGATTCCCCAGTGATGTTTTCGACACCCTGAGGTCCATAGGGACTTAACCGAGTGAAAAATGCAACCTTGAAAATTTTTCAAAATTTGGCCATTTTTGGCAAAATTGCCCGTACCCCCACGGAGGAAAAAGTCCATTTTTGGACCCTGAAAAAATATTCCTGAAAAAGGTGTCAATCAATTCAGCGTGTCTGAAAACATCACTGGGGACACTTTTCAGGCCTCCCAAGGGACAGGGGACAAAGAAATAGCCCACAAAGGATGAAGTTACTTTTTTGCACTTTTGGGTCAAAACTGAAAAATTTTCTTAGGTCATTGTTTGTACTTAAAAATGATTCCCCAGTGATGTTTTCGACACCCTGAGGTCCATAGGGACTTAACCGAGTGAAAAATGCAACCTTGAAAATTTTTCAAAATTTGGCCATTTTTGGCAAAATTGCCCGTACCCCCACGGAGGAAAAAGTCCATTTTTGGACCCTGAAAAAATATTCCTGAAAAAGGTGTCAATCAATTCAGCGTGTCTGAAAACATCCCTGGGGACACTTTTCAGGCCTCCCAAGGGACAGGGGACAAAGAAATAGCCCACAAAGGATGAAGTTACTTTTTTGCACTTTTGGGTCAAAACTGAAAAATTTTCTTAGGTCATTGTTTGTACTTAAAAATGATTCCCCAGTGATGTTTTCGACACCCTGAGGTCCATAGGGACTTAACCGAGTGAAAAATGCAACCTTGAAAATTTTTCAAAATTTGGCCATTTTTGGCAAAATTGCCCGTACCCCCACGGAGGAAAAAGTCCATTTTTGGACCCTGAAAAAATATTCCTGAAAAAGGTGTCAATCAATTCAGCGTGTCTGAAAACATCCCTGGGGACACTTTTCAGGCCTCCCAAGGGACAGGGGACAAAGAAATAGCCCACAAAGGATGAAGTTACTTTTTTGCACTTTTGGGTCAAAACTGAAAAATTTTCTTAGGTCATTGTTTGTACTTAAAAATGATTCCCCAGTGATGTTTTCGACACCCTGAGGTCCATAGGGACTTAACCGAGTGAAAAATGCAACCTTGAAAATTTTTCAAAATTTGGCCATTTTTGGCAAAATTGCCCGTACCCCCACGGAGGAAAAAGTCCATTTTTGGACCCTGAAAAAATATTCCTGAAAAAGGTGTCAATCAATTCAGCGTGTCTGAAAACATCCCTGGGGACACTTTTCAGGCCTCCCAAGGGACAGGGGACAAAGAAATAGCCCACAAAGGATGAAGTTACTTTTTTGCACTTTTGGGTCAAAACTGAAAAATTTTCTTAGGTCATTGTTTGTACTTAAAAATGATTCCCCAGTGATGTTTTCGACACCCTGAGGTCCATAGGGACTTAACCGAGTGAAAAATGCAACCTTGAAAATTTTTCAAAATTTGGCCATTTTTGGCAAAATTGCCCGTACCCCCACGGAGGAAAAAGTCCATTTTTGGACCCTGAAAAAATATTCCTGAAAAAGGTGTCAATCAATTCAGCGTGTCTGAAAACATCCCTGGGGACACTTTTCAGGCCTCCCAAGGGACAGGGGACAAAGAAATAGCCCACAAAGGATGAAGTTACTTTTTTGCACTTTTGGGTCAAAACTGAAAAATTTTCTTAGGTCATTGTTTGTACTTAAAAATGATTCCCCAGTGATGTTTTCGACACCCTGAGGTCCATAGGGACTTAACCGAGTGAAAAATGCAACCTTGAAAATTTTTCAAAATTTGGCCATTTTTGGCAAAATTGCCCGTACCCCCACGGAGGAAAAAGTCCATTTTTGGACCCTGAAAAAATATTCCTGAAAAAGGTGTCAATCAATTCAGCGTGTCTGAAAACATCCCTGGGGACACTTTTCAGGCCTCCCAAGGGACAGGGGACAAAGAAATAGCCCACAAAGGATGAAGTTACTTTTTTGCACTTTTGGGTCAAAACTGAAAAATTTTCTTAGGTCATTGTTTGTACTTAAAAATGATTCCCCAGTGATGTTTTCGACACCCTGAGGTCCATAGGGACTTAACCGAGTGAAAAATGCAACCTTGAAAATTTTTCAAAATTTGGCCATTTTTGGCAAAATTGCCCGTACCCCCACGGAGGAAAAAGTCCATTTTTGGACCCTGAAAAAATATTCCTGAAAAAGGTGTCAATCAATTCAGCGTGTCTGAAAACATCCCTGGGGACACTTTTCAGGCCTCCCAAGGGACAGGGGACAAAGAAATAGCCCACAAAGGATGAAGTTACTTTTTTGCACTTTTGGGTCAAAACTGAAAAATTTTCTTAGGTCATTGTTTGTACTTAAAAATGATTCCCCAGTGATGTTTTCGACACCCTGAGGTCCATAGGGACTTAACCGAGTGAAAAATGCAACCTTGAAAATTTTTCAAAATTTGGCCATTTTTGGCAAAATTGCCCGTACCCCCACGGAGGAAAAAGTCCATTTTTGGACCCTGAAAAAGTATTCCTGAAAAAGGTGTCAATCAATTCAGCGTGTCTGAAAACATCACTGGGGACACTTTTCAGGCCTCCCAAGGGACAGGGGACAAAGAAATAGCCCACAAAGGATGAAGTTACTTTTTTGCACTTTTGGGTCAAAACTGAAAAATTTTCTTAGGTCATTGTTTGTACTTAAAAATGATTCCCCAGTGATGTTTTCGACACCCTGAGGTCCATAGGGACTTAACCGAGTGAAAAATGCAACCTTGAAAATTTTTCAAAATTTGGCCATTTTTGGCAAAATTGCCCGTACCCCCACGGAGGAAAAAGTCCATTTTTGGACCCTGAAAAAGTATTCCTGAAAAAGGTGTCAATCAATTCAGCGTGTCTGAAAACATCACTGGGGACACTTTTCAGGCCTCCCAAGGGACAGGGGACAAAGAAATAGCCCACAAAGGATGAAGTTACTTTTTTGCACTTTTGGGTCAAAACTGAAAAATTTTCTTAGGTCATTGTTTGTACTTAAAAATGATTCCCCAGTGATGTTTTCGACACCCTGAGGTCCATAGGGACTTAACCGAGTGAAAAATGCAACCTTGAAAATTTTTCAAAATTTGGCCATTTTTGGCAAAATTGCCCGTACCCCCACGGAGGAAAAAGTCCATTTTTGGACCCTGAAAAAATATTCCTGAAAAAGGTGTCAATCAATTCAGCGTGTCTGAAAACATCCCTGGGGACACTTTTCAGGCCTCCCAAGGGACAGGGGACAAAGAAATAGCCCACAAAGGATGAAGTTACTTTTTTGCACTTTTGGGTCAAAACTGAAAAATTTTCTTAGGTCATTGTTTGTACTTAAAAATGATTCCCCAGTGATGTTTTCGACACCCTGAGGTCCATAGGGACTTAACCGAGTGAAAAATGCAACCTTGAAAATTTTTCAAAATTTGGCCATTTTTGGCAAAATTGCCCGTACCCCCACGGAGGAAAAAGTCCATTTTTGGACCCTGAAAAAATATTCCTGAAAAAGGTGTCAATCAATTCAGCGTGTCTGAAAACATCCCTGGGGACACTTTTCAGGCCTCCCAAGGGACAGGGGACAAAGAAATAGCCCACAAAGGATGAAGTTACTTTTTTGCACTTTTGGGTCAAAACTGAAAAATTTTCTTAGGTCATTGTTTGTACTTAAAAATGATTCCCCAGTGATGTTTTCGACACCCTGAGGTCCATAGGGACTTAACCGAGTGAAAAATGCAACCTTGAAAATTTTTCAAAATTTGGCCATTTTTGGCAAAATTGCCCGTACCCCCACGGAGGAAAAAGTCCATTTTTGGACCCTGAAAAAATATTCCTGAAAAAGGTGTCAATCAATTCAGCGTGTCTGAAAACATCCCTGGGGACACTTTTCAGGCCTCCCAAGGGACAGGGGACAAAGAAATAGCCCACAAAGGATGAAGTTACTTTTTTGCACTTTTGGGTCAAAACTGAAAAATTTTCTTAGGTCATTGTTTGTACTTAAAAATGATTCCCCAGTGATGTTTTCGACACCCTGAGGTCCATAGGGACTTAACCGAGTGAAAAATGCAACCTTGAAAATTTTTCAAAATTTGGCCATTTTTGGCAAAATTGCCCGTACCCCCACGGAGGAAAAAGTCCATTTTTGGACCCTGAAAAAATATTCCTGAAAAAGGTGTCAATCAATTCAGCGTGTCTGAAAACATCCCTGGGGACACTTTTCAGGCCTCCCAAGGGACAGGGGACAAAGAAATAGCCCACAAAGGATGAAGTTACTTTTTTGCACTTTTGGGTCAAAACTGAAAAATTTTCTTAGGTCATTGTTTGTACTTAAAAATGATTCCCCAGTGATGTTTTCGACACCCTGAGGTCCATAGGGACTTAACCGAGTGAAAAATGCAACCTTGAAAATTTTTCAAAATTTGGCCATTTTTGGCAAAATTGCCCGTACCCCCACGGAGGAAAAAGTCCATTTTTGGACCCTGAAAAAATATTCCTGAAAAAGGTGTCAATCAATTCAGCGTGTCTGAAAACATCCCTGGGGACACTTTTCAGGCCTCCCAAGGGACAGGGGACAAAGAAATAGCCCACAAAGGATGAAGTTACTTTTTTGCACTTTTGGGTCAAAACTGAAAAATTTTCTTAGGTCATTGTTTGTACTTAAAAATGATTCCCCAGTGATGTTTTCGACACCCTGAGGTCCATAGGGACTTAACCGAGTGAAAAATGCAACCTTGAAAATTTTTCAAAATTTGGCCATTTTTGGCAAAATTGCCCGTACCCCCACGGAGGAAAAAGTCCATTTTTGGACCCTGAAAAAGTATTCCTGAAAAAGGTGTCAATCAATTCAGCGTGTCTGAAAACATCACTGGGGACACTTTTCAGGCCTCCCAAGGGACAGGGGACAAAGAAATAGCCCACAAAGGATGAAGTTACTTTTTTGCACTTTTGGGTCAAAACTGAAAAATTTTCTTAGGTCATTGTTTGTACTTAAAAATGATTCCCCAGTGATGTTTTCGACACCCTGAGGTCCATAGGGACTTAACCGAGTGAAAAATGCAACCTTGAAAATTTTTCAAAATTTGGCCATTTTTGGCAAAATTGCCCGTACCCCCACGGAGGAAAAAGTCCATTTTTGGACCCTGAAAAAGTATTCCTGAAAAAGGTGTCAATCAATTCAGCGTGTCTGAAAACATCACTGGGGACACTTTTCAGGCCTCCCAAGGGACAGGGGACAAAGAAATAGCCCACAAAGGATGAAGTTACTTTTTTGCACTTTTGGGTCAAAACTGAAAAATTTTCTTAGGTCATTGTTTGTACTTAAAAATGATTCCCCAGTGATGTTTTCGACACCCTGAGGTCCATAGGGACTTAACCGAGTGAAAAATGCAACCTTGAAAATTTTTCAAAATTTGGCCATTTTTGGCAAAATTGCCCGTACCCCCACGGAGGAAAAAGTCCATTTTTGGACCCTGAAAAAATATTCCTGAAAAAGGTGTCAATCAATTCAGCGTGTCTGAAAACATCCCTGGGGACACTTTTCAGGCCTCCCAAGGGACAGGGGACAAAGAAATAGCCCACAAAGGATGAAGTTACTTTTTTGCACTTTTGGGTCAAAACTGAAAAATTTTCTTAGGTCATTGTTTGTACTTAAAAATGATTCCCCAGTGATGTTTTCGACACCCTGAGGTCCATAGGGACTTAACCGAGTGAAAAATGCAACCTTGAAAATTTTTCAAAATTTGGCCATTTTTGGCAAAATTGCCCGTACCCCCACGGAGGAAAAAGTCCATTTTTGGACCCTGAAAAAATATTCCTGAAAAAGGTGTCAATCAATTCAGCGTGTCTGAAAACATCCCTGGGGACACTTTTCAGGCCTCCCAAGGGACAGGGGACAAAGAAATAGCCCACAAAGGATGAAGTTACTTTTTTGCACTTTTGGGTCAAAACTGAAAAATTTTCTTAGGTCATTGTTTGTACTTAAAAATGATTCCCCAGTGATGTTTTCGACACCCTGAGGTCCATAGGGACTTAACCGAGTGAAAAATGCAACCTTGAAAATTTTTCAAAATTTGGCCATTTTTGGCAAAATTGCCCGTACCCCCACGGAGGAAAAAGTCCATTTTTGGACCCTGAAAAAATATTCCTGAAAAAGGTGTCAATCAATTCAGCGTGTCTGAAAACATCCCTGGGGACACTTTTCAGGCCTCCCAAGGGACAGGGGACAAAGAAATAGCCCACAAAGGATGAAGTTACTTTTTTGCACTTTTGGGTCAAAACTGAAAAATTTTCTTAGGTCATTGTTTGTACTTAAAAATGATTCCCCAGTGATGTTTTCGACACCCTGAGGTCCATAGGGACTTAACCGAGTGAAAAATGCAACCTTGAAAATTTTTCAAAATTTGGCCATTTTTGGCAAAATTGCCCGTACCCCCACGGAGGAAAAAGTCCATTTTTGGACCCTGAAAAAATATTCCTGAAAAAGGTGTCAATCAATTCAGCGTGTCTGAAAACATCCCTGGGGACACTTTTCAGGCCTCCCAAGGGACAGGGGACAAAGAAATAGCCCACAAAGGATGAAGTTACTTTTTTGCACTTTTGGGTCAAAACTGAAAAATTTTCTTAGGTCATTGTTTGTACTTAAAAATGATTCCCCAGTGATGTTTTCGACACCCTGAGGTCCATAGGGACTTAACCGAGTGAAAAATGCAACCTTGAAAATTTTTCAAAATTTGGCCATTTTTGGCAAAATTGCCCGTACCCCCACGGAGGAAAAAGTCCATTTTTGGACCCTGAAAAAATATTCCTGAAAAAGGTGTCAATCAATTCAGCGTGTCTGAAAACATCCCTGGGGACACTTTTCAGGCCTCCCAAGGGACAGGGGACAAAGAAATAGCCCACAAAGGATGAAGTTACTTTTTTGCACTTTTGGGTCAAAACTGAAAAATTTTCTTAGGTCATTGTTTGTACTTAAAAATGATTCCCCAGTGATGTTTTCGACACCCTGAGGTCCATAGGGACTTAACCGAGTGAAAAATGCAACCTTGAAAATTTTTCAAAATTTGGCCATTTTTGGCAAAATTGCCCGTACCCCCACGGAGGAAAAAGTCCATTTTTGGACCCTGAAAAAATATTCCTGAAAAAGGTGTCAATCAATTCAGCGTGTCTGAAAACATCCCTGGGGACACTTTTCAGGCCTCCCAAGGGACAGGGGACAAAGAAATAGCCCACAAAGGATGAAGTTACTTTTTTGCACTTTTGGGTCAAAACTGAAAAATTTTCTTAGGTCATTGTTTGTACTTAAAAATGATTCCCCAGTGATGTTTTCGACACCCTGAGGTCCATAGGGACTTAACCGAGTGAAAAATGCAACCTTGAAAATTTTTCAAAATTTGGCCATTTTTGGCAAAATTGCCCGTACCCCCACGGAGGAAAAAGTCCATTTTTGGACCCTGAAAAAATATTCCTGAAAAAGGTGTCAATCAATTCAGCGTGTCTGAAAACATCCCTGGGGACACTTTTCAGGCCTCCCAAGGGACAGGGGACAAAGAAATAGCCCACAAAGGATGAAGTTACTTTTTTGCACTTTTGGGTCAAAACTGAAAAATTTTCTTAGGTCATTGTTTGTACTTAAAAATGATTCCCCAGTGATGTTTTCGACACCCTGAGGTCCATAGGGACTTAACCGAGTGAAAAATGCAACCTTGAAAATTTTTCAAAATTTGGCCATTTTTGGCAAAATTGCCCGTACCCCCACGGAGGAAAAAGTCCATTTTTGGACCCTGAAAAAATATTCCTGAAAAAGGTGTCAATCAATTCAGCGTGTCTGAAAACATCCCTGGGGACACTTTTCAGGCCTCCCAAGGGACAGGGGACAAAGAAATAGCCCACAAAGGATGAAGTTACTTTTTTGCACTTTTGGGTCAAAACTGAAAAATTTTCTTAGGTCATTGTTTGTACTTAAAAATGATTCCCCAGTGATGTTTTCGACACCCTGAGGTCCATAGGGACTTAACCGAGTGAAAAATGCAACCTTGAAAATTTTTCAAAATTTGGCCATTTTTGGCAAAATTGCCCGTACCCCCACGGAGGAAAAAGTCCATTTTTGGACCCTGAAAAAATATTCCTGAAAAAGGTGTCAATCAATTCAGCGTGTCTGAAAACATCCCTGGGGACACTTTTCAGGCCTCCCAAGGGACAGGGGACAAAGAAATAGCCCACAAAGGATGAAGTTACTTTTTTGCACTTTTGGGTCAAAACTGAAAAATTTTCTTAGGTCATTGTTTGTACTTAAAAATGATTCCCCAGTGATGTTTTCGACACCCTGAGGTCCATAGGGACTTAACCGAGTGAAAAATGCAACCTTGAAAATTTTTCAAAATTTGGCCATTTTTGGCAAAATTGCCCGTACCCCCACGGAGGAAAAAGTCCATTTTTGGACCCTGAAAAAATATTCCTGAAAAAGGTGTCAATCAATTCAGCGTGTCTGAAAACATCCCTGGGGACACTTTTCAGGCCTCCCAAGGGACAGGGGACAAAGAAATAGCCCACAAAGGATGAAGTTACTTTTTTGCACTTTTGGGTCAAAACTGAAAAATTTTCTTAGGTCATTGTTTGTACTTAAAAATGATTCCCCAGTGATGTTTTCGACACCCTGAGGTCCATAGGGACTTAACCGAGTGAAAAATGCAACCTTGAAAATTTTTCAAAATTTGGCCATTTTTGGCAAAATTGCCCGTACCCCCACGGAGGAAAAAGTCCATTTTTGGACCCTGAAAAAATATTCCTGAAAAAGGTGTCAATCAATTCAGCGTGTCTGAAAACATCCCTAGAGGGACACTTTTCAGGCCTCCCAAGGGACAGGGGACAAAGAAATAGCCCACAAAGGATGAAGTTACTTTTTTGCACTTTTGGGTCAAAACTGAAAAATTTTCTTAGGTCATTGTTTGTACTTAAAAATGATTCCCCAGTGATGTTTTCGACACCCTGAGGTCCATAGGGACTTAACCGAGTGAAAAATGCAACCTTGAAAATTTTTCAAAATTTGGCCATTTTTGGCAAAATTGCCCGTACCCCCACGGAGGAAAAAGTCCATTTTTGGACCCTGAAAAAATATTCCTGAAAAAGGTGTCAATCAATTCAGCGTGTCTGAAAACATCCCTGGGGACACTTTTCAGGCCTCCCAAGGGACAGGGGACAAAGAAATAGCCCACAAAGGATGAAGTTACTTTTTTGCACTTTTGGGTCAAAACTGAAAAATTTTCTTAGGTCATTGTTTGTACTTAAAAATGATTCCCCAGTGATGTTTTCGACACCCTGAGGTCCATAGGGACTTAACCGAGTGAAAAATGCAACCTTGAAAATTTTTCAAAATTTGGCCATTTTTGGCAAAATTGCCCCGTACCCCCCACGGAGGAAAAAGTCCATTTTTGGACCCTGAAAAAATATTCCTGAAAAAGGTGTCAATCAATTCAGCGTGTCTGAAACATCCCTGGGGACACTTTTCAGGCCTCCCAAGGGACAGGGGACAAAGAAATAGCCCACAAAGGATGAAGTTACTTTTTTGCACTTTTGGGTCAAAACTGAAAAATTTTCTTAGGTCATTGTTTGTACTTAAAAATGATTCCCCAGTGATGTTTTCGACACCCTGAGGTCCATAGGGACTTAACCGAGTGAAAAATGCAACCTTGAAAATTTTTCAAAATTTGGCCATTTTTGGCAAAATTGCCCGTACCCCCACGGAGGAAAAAGTCCATTTTTGGACCCTGAAAAAATATTCCTGAAAAAGGTGTCAATCAATTCAGCGTGTCTGAAAACATCCCTGGGGACACTTTTCAGGCCTCCCAAGGGACAGGGGACAAAGAAATAGCCCACAAAGGATGAAGTTACTTTTTTGCACTTTTGGGTCAAAACTGAAAAATTTTCTTAGGTCATTGTTTGTACTTAAAAATGATTCCCCAGTGATGTTTTCGACACCCTGAGGTCCATAGGGACTTAACCGAGTGAAAAATGCAACCTTGAAAATTTTTCAAAATTTGGCCATTTTTGGCAAAATTGCCCGTACCCCCACGGAGGAAAAAGTCCATTTTTGGACCCTGAAAAAATATTCCTGAAAAAGGTGTCAATCAATTCAGCGTGTCTGAAAACATCCCTGGGGACACTTTTCAGGCCTCCCAAGGGACAGGGGACAAAGAAATAGCCCACAAAGGATGAAGTTACTTTTTTGCACTTTTGGGTCAAAACTGAAAAATTTTCTTAGGTCATTGTTTGTACTTAAAAATGATTCCCCAGTGATGTTTTCGACACCCTGAGGTCCATAGGGACTTAACCGAGTGAAAAATGCAACCTTGAAAATTTTTCAAAATTTGGCCATTTTTGGCAAAATTGCCCGTACCCCCACGGAGGAAAAAGTCCATTTTTGGACCCTGAAAAAATATTCCTGAAAAAGGTGTCAATCAATTCAGCGTGTCTGAAAACATCCCTGGGGACACTTTTCAGGCCTCCCAAGGGACAGGGGACAAAGAAATAGCCCACAAAGGATGAAGTTACTTTTTTGCACTTTTGGGTCAAAACTGAAAAATTTTCTTAGGTCATTGTTTGTACTTAAAAATGATTCCCCAGTGATGTTTTCGACACCCTGAGGTCCATAGGGACTTAACCGAGTGAAAAATGCAACCTTGAAAATTTTTCAAAATTTGGCCATTTTTGGCAAAATTGCCCGTACCCCCACGGAGGAAAAAGTCCATTTTTGGACCCTGAAAAAATATTCCTGAAAAAGGTGTCAATCAATTCAGCGTGTCTGAAAACATCCCTGGGGACACTTTTCAGGCCTCCCAAGGGACAGGGGACAAAGAAATAGCCCACAAAGGATGAAGTTACTTTTTTGCACTTTTGGGTCAAAACTGAAAAATTTTCTTAGGTCATTGTTTGTACTTAAAAATGATTCCCCAGTGATGTTTTCGACACCCTGAGGTCCATAGGGACTTAACCGAGTGAAAAATGCAACCTTGAAAATTTTTCAAAATTTGGCCATTTTTGGCAAAATTGCCCGTACCCCCACGGAGGAAAAAGTCCATTTTTGGACCCTGAAAAAATATTCCTGAAAAAGGTGTCAATCAATTCAGCGTGTCTGAAAACATCCCTGGGGACACTTTTCAGGCCTCCCAAGGGACAGGGGACAAAGAAATAGCCACAAAGGATGAAGTTACTTTTTTGCACTTTTGGGTCAAAACTGAAAAAATTTTCTTAGGTCATTGTTTGTACTTAAAAATGATTCCCCAGTGATGTTTTCGACACCCTGAGGTCCATAGGGACTTAACCGAGTGAAAAATGCAACCTTGAAAATTTTTCAAAATTTGGCCATTTTTGGCAAAATTGCCCGTACCCCCACGGAGGAAAAAGTCCATTTTTGGACCCTGAAAAAATATTCCTGAAAAAGGTGTCAATCAATTCAGCGTGTCTGAAAACATCCCTGGGGACACTTTTCAGGCCTCCCAAGGGACAGGGGACAAAGAAATAGCCCACAAAGGATGAAGTTACTTTTTTGCACTTTTGGGTCAAAACTGAAAAATTTTCTTAGGTCATTGTTTGTACTTAAAAATGATTCCCCAGTGATGTTTTCGACACCCTGAGGTCCATAGGGACTTAACCGAGTGAAAAATGCAACCTTGAAAATTTTTCAAAATTTGGCCATTTTTGGCAAAATTGCCCGTACCCCCACGGAGGAAAAAGTCCATTTTTGGACCCTGAAAAAATATTCCTGAAAAAGGTGTCAATCAATTCAGCGTGTCTGAAAACATCCCTGGGGACACTTTTTCAGGCCTCCCAAGGGACAGGGGACAAAGAAATAGCCCACAAAGGATGAAGTTACTTTTTTGCACTTTTGGGTCAAAACTGAAAAATTTTCTTAGGTCATTGTTTGTACTTAAAAATGATTCCCCAGTGATGTTTTCGACACCCTGAGGTCCATAGGGACTTACCGAGTGAAAAATGCAACCTTGAAAATTTTTCAAAATTTGGCCATTTTTGGCAAAATTGCCCGTACCCCCACGGAGGAAAAAGTCCATTTTTGGACCCTGAAAAAATATTCCTGAAAAAGGTGTCAATCAATTCAGCGTGTCTGAAAACATCCCTGGGGACACTTTTCAGGCCTCCCAAGGGACAGGGGACAAAGAAATAGCCCACAAAGGATGAAGTTACTTTTTTGCACTTTTGGGTCAAAACTGAAAAATTTTCTTAGGTCATTGTTTGTACTTAAAAATGATTCCCCAGTGATGTTTTCGACACCCTGAGGTCCATAGGGACTTAACCGAGTGAAAAATGCAACCTTGAAAATTTTTCAAAATTTGGCCATTTTTGGCAAAATTGCCCGTACCCCCACGGAGGAAAAAGTCCATTTTTGGACCCTGAAAAAATATTCCTGAAAAAGGTGTCAATCAATTCAGCGTGTCTGAAAACATCCCTGGGGACACTTTTCAGGCCTCCCAAGGGACAGGGGACAAAGAAATAGCCCACAAAGGATGAAGTTACTTTTTTGCACTTTTGGGTCAAAACTGAAAAATTTTCTTAGGTCATTGTTTGTACTTAAAAATGATTCCCCAGTGATGTTTTCGACACCCTGAGGTCCATAGGGACTTAACCGAGTGAAAAATGCAACCTTGAAAATTTTTCAAAATTTGGCCATTTTTGGCAAAATTGCCCGTACCCCCACGGAGGAAAAAGTCCATTTTTGGACCCTGAAAAAATATTCCTGAAAAAGGTGTCAATCAATTCAGCGTGTCTGAAAACATCCCTGGGGACACTTTTCAGGCCTCCCAAGGGACAGGGGACAAAGAAATAGCCCACAAAGGATGAAGTTACTTTTTTGCACTTTTGGGTCAAAACTGAAAAATTTTCTTAGGTCATTGTTTGTACTTAAAAATGATTCCCCAGTGATGTTTTCGACACCCTGAGGTCCATAGGGACTTAACCGAGTGAAAAATGCAACCTTGAAAATTTTTCAAAATTTGGCCATTTTTGGCAAAATTGCCCGTACCCCCACGGAGGAAAAAGTCCATTTTTGGACCCTGAAAAAATATTCCTGAAAAAGGTGTCAATCAATTCAGCGTGTCTGAAAACATCCCTGGGGACACTTTTCAGGCCTCCCAAGGGACAGGGGACAAAGAAATAGCCCACAAAGGATGAAGTTACTTTTTTGCACTTTTGGGTCAAAACTGAAAAATTTTCTTAGGTCATTGTTTGTACTTAAAAATGATTCCCCAGTGATGTTTTCGACACCCTGAGGTCCATAGGGACTTAACCGAGTGAAAAATGCAACCTTGAAAATTTTTCAAAATTTGGCCATTTTTGGCAAAATTGCCCGTACCCCCACGGAGGAAAAAGTCCATTTTTGGACCCTGAAAAAATATTCCTGAAAAAGGTGTCAATCAATTCAGCGTGTCTGAAAACATCCCTGGGGACACTTTTCAGGCCTCCCAAGGGACAGGGGACAAAGAAATAGCCCACAAAGGATGAAGTTACTTTTTTGCACTTTTGGGTCAAAACTGAAAAATTTTCTTAGGTCATTGTTTGTACTTAAAAATGATTCCCCAGTGATGTTTTCGACACCCTGAGGTCCATAGGGACTTAACCGAG
Organism: Pavona decussata; assembly: GCF_977016875.1. Lineage (NCBI taxonomy): Eukaryota > Metazoa > Cnidaria > Anthozoa > Scleractinia > Agariciidae > Pavona > Pavona decussata. Next base: position 1,426,069 of record NW_028145650.1, read on the forward strand.
TGAAAAATGCAACCTTGAAAATTTTTCAAAATTTGGCCATTTTTGGCAAAATTGCCCGTACCCCCACGGAGGAAAAAGTCCATTTTTGGACCCTGAAAAAATATTCCTGAAAAAGGTGTCAATCAATTCAGCGTGTCTGAAAACATCCCTGGGACACTTTTCAGGCCTCCCAAGGGACAGGGGACAAAGAAATAGCCCACAAAGGATGAAGTTACTTTTTTGCACTTTTGGGTCAAAACTGAAAAATTTTCTTAGGTCATTGTTTGTACTTAAAAATGATTCCCCAGTGATGTTTTCGACACCCTGAGGTCCATAGGGACTTAACCGAGTGAAAAATGCAACCTTGAAAATTTTTCAAAATTTGGCCATTTTTGGCAAAATTGCCCGTACCCCCACGGAGGAAAAAGTCCATTTTTGGACCCTGAAAAAATATTCCTGAAAAAGGTGTCAATCAATTCAGCGTGTCTGAAAACATCCCTGGGGACACTTTTCAGGCCTCCCAAGGGACAGGGGACAAAGAAATAGCCCACAAAGGATGAAGTTACTTTTTTGCACTTTTGGGTCAAAACTGAAAAATTTTCTTAGGTCATTGTTTGTACTTAAAAATGATTCCCCAGTGATGTTTTCGACACCCTGAGGTCCATAGGGACTTAACCGAGTGAAAAATGCAACCTTGAAAATTTTTCAAAATTTGGCCATTTTTGGCAAAATTGCCCGTACCCCCCACGGAGGAAAAAGTCCATTTTTGGACCCTGAAAAAATATTCCTGAAAAAGGTGTCAATCAATTCAGCGTGTCTGAAAACATCCCTGGGGACACTTTTCAGGCCTCCCAAGGGACAGGGGACAAAGAAATAGCCCACAAAGGATGAAGTTACTTTTTTGCACTTTTGGGTCAAAACTGAAAAATTTTCTTAGGTCATTGTTTGTACTTAAAAATGATTCCCCAGTGATGTTTTCGACACCCTGAGGTCCATAGGGACTTAACCGAGTGAAAAATGCAACCTTGAAAATTTTTCAAAATTTGGCCATTTTTGGCAAAATTGCCCGTACCCCCACGGAGGAAAAAGTCCATTTTTGGACCCTGAAAAAATATTCCTGAAAAAGGTGTCAATCAATTCAGCGTGTCTGAAAACATCCCTGGGGACACTTTTCAGGCCTCCCAAGGGACAGGGGACAAAGAAATAGCCCACAAAGGATGAAGTTACTTTTTTGCACTTTTGGGTCAAAACTGAAAAATTTTCTTAGGTCATTGTTTGTACTTAAAAATGATTCCCCAGTGATGTTTTCGACACCCTGAGGTCCATAGGGACTTAACCGAGTGAAAAATGCAACCTTGAAAATTTTTCAAAATTTGGCCATTTTGGCAAAATTGCCCGTACCCCCACGGAGGAAAAAGTCCATTTTTGGACCCTGAAAAAATATTCCTGAAAAAGGTGTCAATCAATTCAGCGTGTCTGAAAACATCCCTGGGGACACTTTTCAGGCCTCCCAAGGGACAGGGGACAAAGAAATAGCCCACAAAGGATGAAGTTACTTTTTTGCACTTTTGGGTCAAAACTGAAAAATTTTCTTAGGTCATTGTTTGTACTTAAAAATGATTCCCCAGTGATGTTTTCGACACCCTGAGGTCCATAGGGACTTAACCGAGTGAAAAATGCAACCTTGAAAATTTTTCAAAATTTGGCCATTTTTGGCAAAATTGCCCGTACCCCCACGGAGGAAAAAGTCCATTTTTGGACCCTGAAAAAATATTCCTGAAAAAGGTGTCAATCAATTCAGCGTGTCTGAAAACATCCCTGGGGACACTTTTCAGGCCTCCCAAGGGACAGGGGACAAAGAAATAGCCCACAAAGGATGAAGTTACTTTTTTGCACTTTTGGGTCAAAACTGAAAAATTTTCTTAGGTCATTGTTTGTACTTAAAAATGATTCCCCAGTGATGTTTTCGACACCCTGAGGTCCATAGGGACTTAACCGAGTGAAAAATGCAACCTTGAAAATTTTTCAAAATTTGGCCATTTTTGGCAAAATTGCCCGTACCCCCACGGAGGAAAAAGTCCATTTTTGGACCCTGAAAAAATATTCCTGAAAAAGGTGTCAATCAATTCAGCGTGTCTGAAAACATCCCTGGGGACACTTTTCAGGCCTCCCAAGGGACAGGGGACAAAGAAATAGCCCACAAAGGATGAAGTTACTTTTTTGCACTTTTGGGTCAAAACTGAAAAATTTTCTTAGGTCATTGTTTGTACTTAAAAATGATTCCCCAGTGATGTTTTCGACACCCTGAGGTCCATAGGGACTTAACCGAGTGAAAAATGCAACCTTGAAAATTTTTCAAAATTTGGCCATTTTTGGCAAAATTGCCCGTACCCCCACGGAGGAAAAAGTCCATTTTTGGACCCTGAAAAAATATTCCTGAAAAAGGTGTCAATCAATTCAGCGTGTCTGAAAACATCCCTGGGGACACTTTTCAGGCCTCCCAAGGGACAGGGGACAAAGAAATAGCCCACAAAGGATGAAGTTACTTTTTTGCACTTTTGGGTCAAAACTGAAAAATTTTCTTAGGTCATTGTTTGTACTTAAAAATGATTCCCCAGTGATGTTTTCGACACCCTGAGGTCCATAGGGACTTAACCGAGTGAAAAATGCAACCTTGAAAATTTTTCAAAATTTGGCCATTTTTGGCAAAATTGCCCGTACCCCCACGGAGGAAAAAGTCCATTTTTGGACCCTGAAAAAATATTCCTGAAAAAGGTGTCAATCAATTCAGCGTGTCTGAAAACATCCCTGGGGACACTTTTCAGGCCTCCCAAGGGACAGGGGACAAAGAAATAGCCCACAAAGGATGAAGTTACTTTTTTGCACTTTTGGGTCAAAACTGAAAAATTTTCTTAGGTCATTGTTTGTACTTAAAAATGATTCCCCAGTGATGTTTTCGACACCCTGAGGTCCATAGGGACTTAACCGAGTGAAAAATGCAACCTTGAAAATTTTCAAAATTTGGCCATTTTTGGCAAAATTGCCCGTACCCCCACGGAGGAAAAAGTCCATTTTTGGACCCTGAAAAAATATTCCTGAAAAAGGTGTCAATCAATTCAGCGTGTCTGAAAACATCCCTGGGGACACTTTTCAGGCCTCCCAAGGGACAGGGGACAAAGAAATAGCCCACAAAGGATGAAGTTACTTTTTTGCACTTTTGGGTCAAAACTGAAAAATTTTCTTAGGTCATTGTTTGTACTTAAAAATGATTCCCCAGTGATGTTTTCGACACCCTGAGGTCCATAGGGACTTAACCGAGTGAAAAATGCAACCTTGAAAATTTTTCAAAATTTGGCCATTTTTGGCAAAATTGCCCGTACCCCCACGGAGGAAAAAGTCCATTTTTGGACCCTGAAAAAATATTCCTGAAAAAGGTGTCAAGTAATTCAGCGTGTCTGAAACATCCCTGCGGGACACTTTCAGGCCTCCCAAGGGACAGGGGACAAAGAAATAGCCCACAAAGGATGAAGTTACTTTTTTGCACTTTTGGGTCAAAACTGAAAAATTTTCTTAGGTCATTGTTTTGTACTTAAAAATGATTCCCCAGTGATGTTTTCGACACCCTGAGGTCCATAGGGACTTAACCGAGTGAAAAATGCAACCTTGAAAATTTTCAAAATTTGGCCATTTTTGGCAAAATTGCCCGTACCCCCACGGAGGAAAAAGTCCATTTTTTGGACCCCTGAAAAAAATATTCCTGAAAAAAGGTGTCA